>NW_022196901.1:21687532-21700421 GCF_008632895.1 Mastomys coucha | reverse complement strand
TCTCTCTCTCTCTCTCTCTCCCTCTCTCTCTCTCTCTCTCTCTCACACACAGACACACACACACACACATACACACATACATATACATATACACATATACATATGTATATATCCTACATATACATATACACATATACATATTCATATATATGTATATACATATCCTACTTGATGGAAACTAACTCTCAGAGTGTCCTCTCATCTAGAGGACATGCATGCCATGGCACCTGCATCCTGTGACACTAGTAATAAATGAAGAAAAGGTATTTATGATAAAAATTTAAAAAGTGATTAAATATACTCCAGAAAGTCTTTTAAAGACTAAGCAACATATCGCATGCTGATTGTCAGAGCACCACCCTCCCATGTCCATCAGCAGAGCTAACAGGTACCACATACTGTAGATATGAAAGGTGCAGCCAGCATCCATGTGGCCTTGACCCATAGACATCACTATGGACATCCTATGTATTCTGCTGAGATGAGATTTTAAACCTGTAAGTTTGTTGTCTCTGCTGGAAACGTTTGTTTCCCCGATCTTCTCACACACCTTACACATGCTTCCTAGGTGTGCTGAAGTGGGCAGGCAGGACGACCATGTGCTGTGCAATTACTGACTCCAGAGATAAGGATGGAATTCCCACACTGGAAGCAGGATATCTTAATTTCCAAGCTTACTACCACAATTACAAGGAATTCCCATAAGGAAAACACCAACCAAACCAAACCATGTTTTTGTTGTGCTCTGATATGGGGCAGGAAGGAATAGAAGATAATTAGTCATTTAAGGAAGGTATTACCTCGGGATGTATCATTGGTTCATTATCTGTAATGAATAAAAGAATCTACAGAAATTTGCTCACTTGTTTATTAGGATACAGGGTTTCTCTATATAGTCTTGGCTATCCAGGAACTTGCTATGTAGATCAGGTTGGCTTCTAACTCAGAGATCTGCCTGCCTCTGCCTGCAAGTGCTGTGATTAAAGACATATACCACCACTCCCCCTGGCTCAACTCCAAATGATTTAACCAGGAAAGTCAAAGTCATTATTATCATAAGCTTATTACCACCCACAAGAGGCAATGAATTGCAGAGTGTGACTTGCACACTGTACTTGTTTTGAAGCCTAAAAGTAAATTTATTTCAGGACCACACTGTGATTCCTATCTAAGAGAGAATTCTTTACTTCCCTGTCACTCACAGAACACCCATTGTCCATCAAACCTAATGACTCTCCAGGAGCTATGTCTCTCAAAAGCAAAGATAAAGACTCCATGAGAAACAAGACTTTAGAAACGACAAGATTGTAAAACTTAAAAGCACCGAGAACTCTGGATTGAAGGATGGTGGGTATGGATGAAAGGATGCTGTGGTGAGAGCCAATTTGGGGAAGGCTGCCCCTCTCAGCTCAAGCTGGCAGGTGTGAGACTGACTTTAATGACTAAAGTGGCTCAAGCAGTGTTAGGGGATATCTCTCTCCACTTTGAGTCAGATGATCCACTATGACCTTTAGGGAGGTCAATGATACAGGACAAAGAAACAAAATCAGGGTGGCTGAATGGAACCTCAAACTCTACTGAGCAGCAGAGGTGGCTCCAGTGGCACATGCACAAGGATGGCTTATTAGTCCTTTGCTGGTTCCGAGATGCCAGATCATAACAGGATGTCATCACATCATGGGGATGGTTGGGATAAGAGTAGATGGATGACTACAGAAACAAAGAGGGAAAGGAAAGGGCATGAGTTACCTTTGCTGTTTCTCTAATTAATACTATGAAAAAAAGCAACTTGGGGAGGTTTATGTAGCTTACACATCCCTGGTCACAGTCCATCATGGAGGAAAGCCAAGGCAGGAAATCGAGGCAGAAACCTGGAGACAAGGACTGACACAGAAGCTGTGGAGGGGCGCTGCTTACTTACTGGGTTGGTTCCATGTGTTTCTCAGCCTGCTCCTTCTTTCTTTCCTTCTCTCTTTCTTTCTTTCTTTCTTTTTTCTTTTCTTTCTTTCTTTCTTTCTTTCTTTCCTTCTTTCTTTCTTTCTTCTTTTCTTTTCTTTTTTTTCTTTCTTTTTTTTTTGGTTATTTTGTTTTGTTTTGTTTTTTGTTTTTTCTAGACAAGTTTTCTCTGTGTAGCTCTGGCTGTCCTGGAACTCACTCTGTAGACCAGGCTGGCCTTGAACTCAGAAATCAGCCTGCCTCTGCCTCTCAAGTGCTGGAATTAAAGGTGTGCACCACCACTGCCTGGCTTTCAACCTGCTTTTTCATACCATAGAGGACCACCACCCAACCCACAGTGGACTGGGACCTCTCACATCAACCACTGATTAAGAATATGTCCCACAGGCTGGCCTATGGTGTAACCCTCCTGACTGAGGGCCGGCTCTTCAGACCCTGCCTGCTTCTGTTAACCACACCTCTCTGCCCACCTCCGGCTATTTGTCATGCCTCATTACTGGCTCCAGTTACATCGGAAATCCTGCCTGCTATAGAGACTAAGAAAATGCTGATTGGGTTTTTATTACTGACGTACTTGGGGGAGTGGTTTTGCCTCGTTTATTCTACCTTTTGGGGGAACAAAGGGTGGGCATTAAAGTGAAGATGACTGAGTGACCACAGCTCGTGTTGTCTAATTTTTATCCTCCCACGTGGGTAAGGTACAGTATGGCTAGCCTATCTCCTCCTATGTCTTCCTATTTCTTTCTAACTCCAAATTCCAGGTACCCTACCCCTTTTAACGTTGCTGCTGGACAGCAACACTATGGGATAGGCTGATGGGAGGATTTTCTCAACTATTGCTCCCTATTCCAGGTGATTCTCGGTTGTGCCCAGTTGGTAAAAATTAACCAATACAGGGGTTTAAGATGTGTTACATCATCCATATTGTGATTAATTAAGTAGTAACTAACAAAGGTAGATGGGAATAGTGAAGACACATGTGTAAAGACTCAATATAAACACATCTTGACATCTTGACTCAGATCAAAAATCAACCAAAAGATAGCCAACTTTTCTCTCTCTCTCTCTCTCTCTCTCTCTCTCTCTCTCTCTCTCTCTCTCTCTCTCTCACACACACACACACACACACACACACACACACACATTCTGAAAGGGAGAGAGGAAAGGAAGAGGAGAGGGCTGGGATATGGAGGTTTGAATGAGAAATTTCCCAGTAGCCTCAGGCATTTCAACAGCTGGCCCCCATTAGATGGTGCTGTTTAGAATGGAGTTGGGCCCTTGCTGGGAAGAGACTGTCAGAGGGTAGACTTGGGAAGTGCCAAGCCTTATCTTACTTCCAGTCCTCGCTCTCTGCCTTGTGCTTGTGATCTTAGCTCCTTGTTCATCTGCTGTCATGTCTCCCTGCCATGATGGTTTCTTATCCCTCTGAAACTGTAGGCTTAAAAGAAACTCCCCCACAAGCTGTTTTTTGTCATGGTGTTTTATCTCAGCAACAGGAAAATAACTAATGCAGAAGCTCATTGTAAATTTGCTCCAGGGGCCCTGGCTACAGGAGAAAAAGCACAATTCCACATGGTGCATAGAGGTAGGAAAGGGTGTACTGAGGGTCAGAGAGACCCTACTTCCCCTTCCCAGTGAATTGAAACCTCACTCTTTCCTAGAACTTCAGTTCCTCTCAGGACATTGGAACAACTGAGCACATGGCAGTCTTCCATGCTTCCAGCTCCGTGGAAGCCACCATGAGTTACAGAACCCATTCCTTGCTTTCAGAGATAATGTCTATGCAAACTTCAGGCTTTAGGGACAAATAATGGACTGTGAAATTTGGGGGAAGAAACCCATTCATCTTGACAACAGGTACAGGAGAAAAGCCTGCATTGTTTGGCTACTTACAAAACCATAATTTGATATAGGCACAATCCCAGGATCAGAATCACATGGTTCATGTTCCATAGTCATCAGGAACTCTCCACCCACATTGCCAGGGAAGTGCTGCTCTGTTTGTATCTCTACAACCATGTTTATAAATGACCTCATGCTTATCCATCTCATTCACATAGTAAAGGGGTCCAGAAACATGTTCAAAGAGGACTGCTCATCAGAAAGGGTGCTTGTTCTTGTTTGCATGGAATGGGCACCAAGTATGAAGAGGGCTTTGTCATTGCCTCCTGTTCACAGGTAGTTCTGTCAAGTTTCCAAAGATGAAACAAGCAAACAAACACATCTTTAGGCAGGAATGGGTGTGTCTTTGCTAGAAACTCATCAAGTGAGGAATCCAAGCAACTGTTGGTTTAGCATGTAGAAGAATTCAAGGACACAAACACAACTGTACCAAAGACCTGTAAAGATGGTGCAGGCAGAGGCAAGAGGCTAGGCCTCCTAGGGAAAGCCTGAGAGTCTGGCAGTGAAGGCTAAGAAGGCCCCCAAAGAGAAAGCAGACTGAATGTCAATAAGAATACTGGCTTCCTAGGAGGCCTTGAGTGGATTAGGTTTGATCTTCTTCATAACAGAGACAAGAAGACCAGGTCAGAAAGCAAGACATTCCTTCCAGAGAATCCCAGTGCAGAGGGACAAAATGGGAGAGGGGGGAGGAATGTCAGAGAGAACACTTTAAAAAGGAAAATCTCTCAGGTATCCATGTGTTCTAGAGATAAAGGGAAGGATGGCAGGCACTTACCTATGTCAAAAGATTCCACAGGACAACAGTTAATATGAGGGACAAGGAACTCCAGAGACAGAACCCTAAAGTCTGTCCTCATTCCTTGAAGTATCTTAAGAATAACAATTTAATAGAACCACAGAGTATCGAAAGGAGACCCTGAGAACACATAGGCTAAGGTGATGAATGGTGTTGGTGCCTAGGACTCAGGAACAATGCACAGGGCAAGAAGAACATGCTGCGCGCACTGTCACAGCAAGAAAAAGGCAACAGGAAAGGAGGTGAGACCTACAGGAAAATGTGCAGCATATGAAGAGAAAGAGGAATTGTGGTGATGCTCTACATGTGGGAGGAAATGAGAAAGACTTAGAAAAATATTCAACATTTTTTCCTTTCCTCAGATGAGAGAGAGGGAGAGAGAGAGAGAGAGAGGGAAAGGGAGAGGGAGAGGGAGACGGGGAGAGAGAGAGAGAGAGAGAGAGAGAGAGAGAGAGAGAGAGCAATGAACTCTCAGGATACTGTGCTGAAGCCTTTCTCAGAAGCTTCTCTTCTAATGTGTTAACTTCTAAAGTGTGTCAGATGGCAAAGAAAGTGTATTACTTTGAAACATGATCATAAATCTACAAAATAAAATGCAATTGTTTTTATTAATAATTCTTAGTGTCACAAAAAACCAGCAAAGCTAAAATATGTTTCTTTAAGTATCAGAGCAGGGGATATTTGTCTTGGATATGTTAATAATTTGACTATAGGTTGCTGTTGACAAGGATGCAGGCTGCCAAGATGGATGTACAAAGTTCATTGGTAAAGATGGGAAGTAATGAGCGATGTCCATTTGTGTGACTGACTCTATAAGGAACAGCAAGCCTGCTCCCCAGGAACCCTGCACCCCACAAAGGCGTTGAGTTGAACCTAGTTTCTGACTGAATACTTGAAGTTCTGTGCTGTGTGACTGTGAGGGGCTTGGGACTATTCAGGGCAGATCATCACAGTGTCCTGAGCCTCTGCCTATGCTCCAAAGCCATAAGATGTGTATGGCTGAACACCACTAAGATCTCAAACCAACCACAAGAATAAAGTCAACTTCAAGTGTTCTGAAGTTATCATTATAATAGGAAAATATCTGTGACATCTGCAGGCCATGAATTTGGCTGGAAATACCCTGATTTACTCACAGACATTCTGGGAGCAGCCAGTCTTGGCTAGACATTAGTACAGCTAAGTGGGAGTTGTTTTTCTTTTATCAGATACCATGGGGCCCTGGTTCCCCTTGGGAAGTCATTTCATGTTTATGTAGGAGATGAGAGGAGGCAGAGACTGTGGTGAAGGATGAGCTCTCCCTGGGGGATAAATTGAAAAAATGTTGGGAATGGAAAAGCCCAGAATTCAAGGTTAGGTTTTCCTATTTTCATTAAATACAAACACACACACATACACACTCACACACACACACATACACACACACGCGTGCACACATGCACATACATGCATGCACATGTACATACCCATGTATACACACACTCACACAGAGAAGCACATACACACACCATCTCTGAGACATGAAGAAGGAACTGTATCCTTCCCAGGGGCAGAATGAGGAGATGGCTGACTGCAACACACTCCAGTTAGGCTGAGTGTATATGCTTGTGTGAGTGTGTGTGCATGTGTGAATATGTGTGTGCACATCTGTATGTGTGTGCATATACTTGTGTGTGTATGTGTGTTGGGGGTGTAATAGGTTTTGCCCCTAAAGTTTCACAGACAGGATTTGAAATAGGAAAATCTTATTGTGATCAATGCTGAAAGAAGCAGTGGGCAGGTGGAGTATCCATCAGATCAGTCATCCCCAGAGATACTGCAGAAGACAGGCAAGGGCTTCCATTATTTTGTATGGCCCCTGGCAGAGGGACATTCATATATACTGAGATAGTTCCTTCTGGCAAGATGGCACCAAGAACAATGGCTTCCAGAGGCATAGTGGAACCCAGAGGAGGCTTTGGAAAGGGCATTTCCCCACAGGGCAGCCAGAGGCTGGGGAGGGAAGTCTGTATGCCCCAGCAGACCTATGCTTAAACTTGCTTGCAGTCTTGGTGTTAACAAGTGGTGAAGAGCCAGGCAGTGGTGATGCACACCTTTAATCCCAGCACTTGAGAGGCAGAGACAGGCAGATTTCTGAGTTTGAGGCCAGCCTGGTCTACAGAGTGAGTTCTGGGACAACCAAGGCTACAAGGCTATCCAGAGAAACCCTGTTTCGAAAACAAAACAAAACAAACAAACAAAAAACTAGTAGTGAAGAGACAGAATGCTGTAAGGACGTGAAGCTTTTCCAGTGAGAAGGTGGCATTAGGAGAGATTTAACTGCCAGGAATAAAGGAATTATGGAAACTGAATCAGATTCTAAGACCAAGGTCAGTGGGAATGGAGGATCATGAGATAGCTGTTAAGTTCATAGGCAAGTGCAATGTGTCCATGTAGAGATGCAGGTATGGGGGCCCAAGAAAGAGCAACTGTGCAGTGTAAAGAGGACGATGGGTCTCATCTTTTCAAATCACACTGTGGTATGAGCCAAAATTTACTCATCAAAGCCTGGGGTGTTTGCACAATAGGAATATGCACAAGACAGGTAAATTGTCACAGACAAGATGGAATGTCTCAGCTTTTGAGACAAAGAGATCTTTGTCAAAAGGAGTGATTTATGAGAGTGAAGATCTATTAGTGGCCTTCAGGGACCACCATCCTTAGAGATTACCACATCTTTACTATGGAATCTCATGGCTACTCCAGCTGGCATAGGATGGTGCGGCTAGGATAGGCCATCCTTCTCTTGTCTTCCCACCTCAACCCCTTCCCAACCATGAGGCTACCATGAAAAGCCTCCCTTCAAAGCGGAAGATACAGTAGGACTTTAGGTTTCAAACAGGCTGTCCTAATCAGTAAGACCTGGAGATCCAAGGAGATTACTAATATTTAAAAATATTCAGAAACAGAATGACATGAAAATTTAGAAACCTTTATTAGTTAATAATGGCTCTCAAAATTCTTTCTTACCCCCTGATGGTAGGAAGTATGAGCTAGCAGTATGGAAAGAATTATTTGCCAATATTCTCTATTGAATTTATATTTTTCAAAAGTAATCATGCTATGTTTAATTTCCTTTAGAACTCCCTCATCATAATTAAATTTCAAAGCTTTAACAACTAATCTCTTTGTGTTATTTTCCCAAACCACACAGGAAAACAGGAGAAGAGTCCTTGCTGGGAAGCAGCTTGCGTGCAAGCCTCTGCCGAGCTCCCACTCAGGACCCTGGATTCTGATTTTATATTGATTGTCCTTCATGTGGACTCTGAAGAGCTATCTCAATTGTTTACAATATATCATAATTAAAAGTAAGTTATATGATGAAATACCACTAAAATCATTAGTCAGAAGATAGAGCAATGATGTCAGGAAAAACAGAAGTTCCTTCGTGCAAAGGTTTGGATATAGATGTGTCTCCCAGAGGTTTGCACACAGGAAACTCAGTCCTAGGCATGTGAAGAGTAGTGGTACTGTGAATGGGTGGGGCTCAGGGCAAGGTGGTTAAGTCATTGGGTTGCTGCATAGGTAGAAACTAATTGAGTTTGCTTGGGACCAGGGTTAACTCTTACAGAGTTGCAGGCCTGGCTCCTGAATCATTGCTCAGCTTACCATCCAATCTCTCCACCACACACACACTGAGGTCACTTCCTCTGGGAGGTCTTCACCAGAGCAACCCAGTGGGAATTATTCCCCTGTACCCCCATAACCATGAGCCAAATAAACTTTTTTTGTCTATAAGCTATCCAGCTTGAGTATTTTATTATAGCAATGGAAAATTGACCAATATACCTTTATGATTTTGCTCCATAGTCATGCCGTTGACTCCAAATGGGCACTCATAGACTATTAAAATATTTGGTTCTCTTTGTTCTAGCCTAGTTATATTTGCCTATGATGATTGAACAAGAGGTATCCAAAGATCACTGCTGATCCAGATAGTTAAGCATAATATTCTTCCTCCATGGCCACAAAATACTTCATTTCATGTAGACCCTCTTCCAGCCTAAGACTTCATGTTCTAGTTAGATCTCAAGGTCCCTTTTGGTAGCTCTGTCCCCCAAAGTCTTCTCCAGCCCTCAATTCCTGTTTTGGCACCCATGTTGTAATCCCGGAACTCTACCTTGGTATTTCCCCAGATTCACAGGTGTCATAAAAGATGACTTCCCTGGGTCATAACTATATCTGTGATGCCATAAAGCAAAGGTATACAGGCTAAAATCAGGGGAAAAATGCACATGAGGTAGTCTAAGTGATCCAGTGGGAAGATGATGGATGCTAGTGAAGTCTCATGGGAAAATTAATGGTCTCTAAATTGTGCTACCAACCAAGGAAGCTTACCTAATCCTCTCTGACCAGAATCGTCCCTGGGTTTTCTCACATGAGTAGTATTTACATGGTTGACTTCACTTGCTCACTTTTATCCAACAGCAAAACCAACCTCACTGTGGGTTGTACCCTTAAGGTTAAACATCTGATCAACCCAAACAATGTGGCCCAAGGCCTGAGGAATATGCAAACAGGAATACAGAACATTCCAGAGGCCAACATCTAATTTCCCAGGAGTCTGCCAAGGGACGTTTCGGAAGACTGGCTTTTCTTGGGGGAGTAAGGAAGATCCTGCTGCCTCAGGTCTTTGGTATAGGTTTCCACTTCCTCTCCAAGGTTCAAAGGTTTTCAAATCCTGTATGTTACAAGAAATAACATATGTGGCCTGTTCAAGCCAGTCATCATTAAAGCATGGATGGAGAAGGTCTCATGAGGCCCCATCCCTACCTGAGGAGCTGTGGCTGATCATTATTGGAGAGCCAGTTTTCATCAGGGGTGTGGCTCCTGTGTGCTCATACTGCTTCCATGCACATAAGGGCATCACTAACTATACTCAGTGAGTTAAAAAGGAAAAGAAAAAGAGATGAGGTTGAGGGGTGTGGTCTATGAAGAGAGGGAGGAGGGAGGGTGGGTATGATCAACATACATTGTATATATGTATGTAATACTTAAAGAATAAATACATTTAAATAAAAAGAAATATATTTTATATTGAAATGCAGTAAATGCCTCCTCTCTCCTACACACAGAAACAAACACATGAATACACACATCATATTATCCATGACAAACCTGGAAAATACAACCACTTATTCTACTAGCAACCATGCACTGGGTACAGTTTCGACTGCATTTTATTTTCTTAAGTTAAACATAAACTGATACATTAATTTCAAGGCCATCTAATATGTCACAGTAAACACAATAAAACAAAACAAATGCACTAGGGGATTAAGACATTGAATGTGCTAAGCAGCTTGAAGCCAACCTTTTCTAGAAAGGGCAGCCATGTTCATCACTATGGTGGACTTGGGCTCATTGGTCATGGCAGTTGATGGGAGAAAGGACATTGCATAGGTCAACATTGCTGCTGGAAGGAAAGGTTGTCCTATTAAGCCACATGAACACAGGCATGGAGCCCTGATTTCAATGAAGGGCAAGGTTTTTCTAGCTCTTCCCAAATTCTTCCTTGTGGTGCCCCTGCTGACCTTCTCATACCCATACAAGTTCATTCACCAGGCTATTTTTCTTATGACAGTTTCCTTGTTAAACTCATCACATATCTCAAGGGTCTCATGGGTTCATGCCCCTTATCTGATAGAACAGTAAGAGAAAAACTACTTAGACAATGTAGCTAACATGGGATGTTAAGTCCTGACACATCATCTATTGTTGCCACCAGAAACTATGGTTTAATGGCATTAGTAATTGCTACTCTTTGTAAACTTGATTGCTAGAGAACAACCTAGGAGATCGTGTGTGCCTTGAAGCATATTTCTAGAGGGGTTTAACTGAACTGGGAAGACCTACACTGAATATTGGCAGCATTTCATGGGCTGGCGTGCTGGATGAATAACCAGGAGAAAGCAAGCTGAGCAGCAGCAGCCATTGCTCTCTGATTCTTGCCTACAGATGTAATGTGTCCCAGTACCTTGTGCTCCTGCTGCTATGATATCCCTGTCATATCCTGGGACTGTGTGATAAAATTAGCCCTCCATCCCTCCTTCCTTCCTTCTCTCCTTCCCTCCATCCTTCTCTCCCTCCCTCCCTTTTTTCTTTCTTCCTTCTTTAAGTTGCTTTTGCCCAGTATTTTGCCACAGTAACAAGGAAAAGAATCAATACAGCATCCTAGGATACAGAGGTTTCATGTTTTAAGACACCCCTCCTTCCACAATGCTATTAGCAGTTTATGACTTGGCCATACATGGTTCCTAGGTTCTGTCAAATTACATCATGTATAAAGTGATCTTGGTGAATTGTGTGACCCTGATTGACTTCTGTTCATGTAAAAGTTCAAAAATGCTGGTATTGTATTATGCCGGGCAGTGGTGGTGCACGCCTTTAATCCCAGCACTTGGGAGGCAGAAGCAGGTAGATTTCTGAGTTCATGCCAGTCTGGACTACAGAGTGAGTTCCTGGATAGCCATGGCTATACAGAGAAACCCTGTCTCAAAAAATAAAAAATAAATGCTGGTATTACAAAATACCATATACTTCTATAACATTCTACAAATATCTGCTAAAGAACAGAGATGATCAAAGGTGGCTGTACGAGCAAAGCTCCCAATACTGGGAAAGCGTTTATCTCTATTTGTAAGAAGGAAATTGCATAGGTCAGTAAAAAGTTATATTACAATGGCATTATGGCATTAAAAAACCCAAACAAAGAGCTCCCAGAGACTCTCTCAGCCAGAGAGGCCATCAGTGGTTCCCTCAGTAACTCTGTGATGACAAACATCACCATGCGCCCTCCAGACAACAGCCTGCTCATTCAGCCCTGAGGAGCTTGCTCTGCTTTGTTCAAAGAGCAGTGTTCTAAGAGCACAGGCATGAGAAAAAAATCAAAATGATCATCTAATAAATCTGTTCTGCCTGCAACAAGCCCAGCTTAAAGTATACACAGCAATTTATTCAATTACCATCAATCTTCTGCAACATGATTTGTGGGGGATGAGAAAAGTAATACACAGAAAAGTGGTTTTGATGCTGATGACACTCCACACAGAGACATCTACCTTACCCAACTCTGAATCAAGTTGCTGACAACACACACTCCATATTGATTGATTGTGTTGTGTGACAGACTGGGTCTTTTAATTCAAGCCATAAACACTGTATTCATTCCTATGATTCCTTCTCATCTAGCCTATACTTTTTTAAAAAAGAGACCTTTCACTGCTGAGAAGGGAATGATGTGGAATGCTACCATAACTTCCTTCCATGGCCACGGGAGGTCACAGGTGAGTGCTCAAATGCAGAACACAACCAGAAACTGCTGCAGGCAAGAGGCCACAAAAGCTCTGGTTCCCAAGAGCTGTCTAAATTTCTTTCAAACAGAGGTACATCCTTTGTTATTATTTCCTCCATTTTGGAGTAATTTTTTTAGAAAAATCTAAAATATTTTACAAGAGAGTAATCTCTTCTATGTCTATAATTGATTGAAGAAAAGGCTTCATATATAGTGACTCCATGAGACAGAAAGCAAAGCCCTGTGAGTTTGTGAGACATAAAAGGTTGTGAAAAAACATGCCATTATCATTATTGTGAAATGTAGGTCCAAGGAAGGAAATGAAGAGAAAAGAGGGGATGGATAGGAAGAATGGAGGAAGGAAAAGGACAGAGAAGAAGGAGCAGGAGGAAGAAGAGGAAGAAAAGGAGATGAGGAAGTTGAGGAGGGGGAAGAAGAGGATGAGGATGGAAGAGATGCAAAAACCAGGGAGGAACTGGGGGAGGAGAGGGAGGAAAAAGACTCAGTGCCTGTCCCAAGAGGCTTCAGTTCTGCTTGTTCTAGTGTACACAGCTAAGTTGGAGCCAGGACTCTATCAACAGCAGAGATGGGAGAAACCTAAGATGTGCTTAGGGTAAGCCTACCCACAACCTTCATGGCAGGACCAGGACAGTGTACTGCAGACTCTGTACAGGTCCATTCACAGATGGGTAAATACTAGATGTAGCCTGGAATCAACCCCCAGAATTGAGGAGCCAGAGAGATCAGTCAGGCTCTGGAACCTGTACCAGTAGCCTACTATAGGTTCCTCTCATAGGAGAATGGTCAAGCTCTGACTCTTAAGGTAGACCACGTTGTTAGCATCAAGAACCTGCCTGCAGCAGATATGTGGGTGGGTCCACAGACCTGTCACCAAGGCAACG
>NW_022196901.1:21665442-21678622 GCF_008632895.1 Mastomys coucha | reverse complement strand
TTACACATGAAACTGCCTGAGCCTGGTGTCTGCAGACGCTTTCTGCCGCGACTCAAAACCCATCACACGTCATCACCCATGCGCAAACCACATAGCAGAGGGCATTTCTGCCTGTTGAGTTTTGGTAAGAGCAGCTCTAACCACCTAGCAGAAGTAAATACAAACCCTCAGAGAGTTGAGGAAAGATATGTTCTCACAACTCCAGTTAGTCATCTCTGTCAATACAATAAAACACATCCTGAGATGCCTGTGGAATATGACTTCTTCCTCACCTGTGTCACATACACACACACACAGAGAGAGAGAGAGAGAGAGAGAGAGAGAGAGAGAGAGAGAGAGAGAAAGCACAGTAGGAGAAACTTACCACATACCTATGCATTTAATTCATCATGGAATTGTGTTTTTCTCCATCAGTGCACAGCCTATCTTAAGGATGTGACTTCCATCTCCTGCCATGTCTCTCCAGCCATTGTTCTGTCCTCACAGGATCTTGTCTGTTCTTACCTGCATACCACAGGGCTGCTGTCTGAGCCCACTGAGGTCAGGAACTCTATACCTCTCCATGCCTTGTACTCTTCAGAGCCTTGGCCATTCTGGGAAGAACAGAAGTAAAAGACTTCTGTTGAAATGCCCAGAATACAGCAGTGGCTGAATAGAAGAGAAGCTTCTGGATCAAACAGAGGAGACTAGCTTTGCTGCTCTCCTAACTGTCACTCCAGGCTATTCTGTTCACAAGCACCAGCTTCAGACAAAACATGAGCTGATAGCCTTGTGAACCATGAGAGCTCAGAGTCAATACCAGCGTGCTTTCTGCTTGTTCAAGTCCCTCCACATTTCCCCCAGAGTTGCCCCCTCCGGTCCCATTCCACAGTAAACATTTAAGACTCTGTAACTGGTTCTCTATGGCCAATATTGGCAAGGGTTTTATCACAAGATAAAATTTAAACTAAGTGCAGAGAATTCAAGACATAAATAAATCAAGCCAAAGCTCAGCCTCATGTCTTAGAAAGTAAATATGCTCTATATAGGGCTGTACATGTGAAATTTCATCAAGTTGGCTTTGAAACACATGTTGTCAATTGTTCTGCACCTCAAGATGTGTCCAGTGAGAGCTACTAAAGTTGTTTGTGTCCCCTGCACTGCTGCAGCAAAGCCCATCTAGTACCAGAATCTGAGATAAAAGAGGTTCCCACTGGAACCAGCCAGCAAGGCAGGAAGGATGGGATCATTAACTGAGGTCCCACAAAAGCCTTTCTCTGGCCTCAAGGAAGGCTGAATGTTAATAGACAATCAGCTGTTATTACCTTGGCTGTGGTTGCTCAACAAAGGTTTTACACAGGAAGAAAACAGAAGTGGGGGAGAGCCAATGTGGTCATTATTTGCCAGCTATTACTAGATCAATAACAACATTATCCTGTGAATTTGACACAGCCACATTATAAAAGTGTTTATTCTTCACACAAGTCTTTAATGACTGTGTTCACTAGACAGAGAATTTAGAAAACAATTCAAGTACTTTAGATGGGCTCTTAGCCTTGTAATAAACCATCTCTGGGGACAGAATGATCGCCATTGAAGCCAATGACACCTCGCACATCAACTATGGAGCCAGGGGCCGCAAATTAAGAACAAAAAGAAGGAACACAGTGGAGCACCAGCCATCTTTGATGGTGACTGAAGGGAATGAGTGAGTCTGGTCCTAGACAGGATATTTGCTTTCCTTTTGGAAATGCTGTGTTATTCACAAAATTAAATTGAAAAAGATAAGAAACTCTTAGCAAGGTGGGCCAAAGTAAGAGGAGATGGTAGCATAAGATTTCACAGGGAAACTACACTATTTAAAAAATGATGCTATTTTCCTCTACAGATTATTAATATTAAGTAGATACATCACAGATACTAAATGCTAGGAATGTGTGCATTATCCATCTGTGTATAGACGCATTTTCAGTAGCTCTTTTAATTTACTGTATTTTTTGTGTGCGTTCCCTGAGTCCTCTTTCTGAACCTGCTTTAAGGGCTGAGCATGAGGCCTTGAAGATAAGGAAGAAGTGAAAACTGGAGTTCTGGTGTGGGGATGAGGATGAACTCTTTCCTATTCCCTAGGATCACTCTTAGTTAAGAACAAACCTGCTCAGGAGGAGCCCTGGGCCTGAGCTGAGTGAAACCCCCAATCTACATTCTGCTCATGCAAATGAGCTTTCAGTCTGCTTCTAATGAGTTTAAATTCACCTTGATTTCTTTCGAGCATAAAGAGCAACAAATGCTACTTTTAAAGTCACAATCACCCTGTGCCCTGAGCATGGGAACTGCCTGGAAGGTTCTTGTGAGTGATATTGTGGTAACCATGGTGCTTGAGGCCCAGACACACTGGGATGGGAGTGCTGGAAGACTGTGAAGTGCTCTTCCTGCCCCAGCTCTGAAACCATCACCTGCCTTGACTCCAGGAAGAGTTCCTGACTATTTATTCAGGAGAACAATAAAGCTGTTGTTTAAGCCCCATTGCAGACTGAGTTAAATTTATTGAATGAGTAAAAATGGCCTCTGCATTTGCCTTCATCCCTGTTCAGTGTCTCGCTCCATACATAACACTAGTAGGCACTCCTCATGAACATGTAACCACTGAGTAAATAGTAAAAGCCAAGTTGTGCTCTAAGATGCTGCAATGGACCAGATGGATATACACTACCAATGTCAAGAAGAAACAATCTCTAATGGGGCACCTACTTCAGGTGTCCCACAACCAGAAGGGAAGCTCTCAATGGCTCCCCTGAGGTGGGTTGACTACAAATTACCCCACTCTTACTCCCACATATGATGCATGACTGATCCTCTGAATATGTATGAATATGTATGAATATGTATGAATATGTATGAATATGTATGATAAGGGAAATACAATGAGAGGATAGCTACCACTGCAGGATGGCCCAGCTATGTCCTATACCCCAAGGAATTGAGGTAAGATGCTGCAGGAACTACAGCAAAGACAGAGGGGAGCTGCAGACTGTTCTTCTGGGACTTCTTATGCTCTCATTACACTGAGAGACAAGTGTTCCATGGAAAACAGTCTCCCCATGTTTCATTTAATGGAGTTGAATGTCTAAATGAAAAAATAAAAAACTGAATCACCGTGGAAGCAAATGTTCAGACCCATTAGAGTGATGGACCTAAGTCTCAGTGACTCTATACAGGCATCTTGATGCAAAGAACTGCATGGCTTGGTCTTGACTGGGATCCTATTTAGGTTTCAAGCAAGAACACCACCCTTCAGATGCATGGAGGTGACCTGAGGGAGGTTTTGTTTCAGAACACTGAGAACGCAAAGCCGCCTGTGAAGAATGCAGCCCTAGAATAGCCTGTGTTATTTTACCCAAAATGAGAAGGCAAGAAATATAGCCTATAGCTAAAGATGAGGTTGGTCTTGAGCTAGTATGGATTTGAAGCATTATGTAGCTGGGAAAGTTGATCTTGCTGGAGAAAGATTGCTCCAATACCCAATGTTCAGAACTCTCTACAGCTCTCATGACACTGAGGGGATGAGCAAGGGCCTATGGGTCAGGGCCTCCGTATCTTACCCATGATTAACAAAATCCTCTAAGCCCAGTTTAGATACTTCCTGGAATCAGACTGTTTGTAACAGAACCTGAGGAATAGAAAGAAAGATACACAGGCCAGGTGAGCACAGCAGAGTTGGGGCAACTGACTTGGCGCCAAAGGAGGTGGCCCTTCACTTTACCCTTCCGTTAGACTCAGCTCGGAACAAAGCTCAGACTTCCTTCATTTAAAGTCCAAGAATCAAACAGTTATTTGAAAGAGACTTAGAAGATAGTGTACATTTTGACCCTCTTACAATCTGAGTGAATTTCCTAGGTGAATGGAGGCAGGAGGGAGCAGGAGAAATTGGATGCCAATCAAGATGGGAGTCCCAGATCAGAATACAGAGTAGTAACTCAGAACAGAGATAAAGGCAACCAGCATGCTCTGTGCTGTCTTCCTGTGAGATCTGATTACATGAAGAGACCAGTCACCATGTTCATGTAGACGGTGAGACTTCCACAGTGTTCTCCCATGCTTTATCATCCATCTTAGATTCCTCTCCTAAGGATATTGAAATATATATACCTTTTATCTACCCTTTACAGTTTGTTTAGACCTGAGGGTTTAAATTTTTTTATTTATATGTATAAACATCCCTGTGACATATGTGCAGGTGTCCACTGAGTCTAGAAAAGGCCACCAAAACCTCCTGAGCTGGACTTACAGACTGTTGTGAACTTACATGCTCTCTGATAACTGAATTTGAGTTTTCTCTCCTCCTCTCCCACCCCTGAACCTGAAGATTAAGAATTTTGTTGGCCAGGCGGTGGTGGCACACGCCTTTAATCCCAGCACTTGGGAGGCAGAGGCAGGCAGATTTCTGAGTTCAAGGCCAGCCTTGTCTACAGAGTGAGTTCCAGGACAACTAGGGCTACACAGAGAAACCCTGTCTCGAAAAACCAAAAAAAAAAAAAAAGAATTTTGTTGGTTCATTTATGACTTACCTTAAACTTCTCTCCATGAAAGAATCAAGATACTGCAACATGTATGCCAAAGAATACCAACACCAGAGTGGTTACAAATAAAGTGGAAGACTTGTGTCCCTAGCCAGGCAGAGCTGTGGGTGGCCATATTTACTCTCTCACTGACAAACCTAGACAAGACTTACACAATAGCCATTTCACAAATGGATTAGTGGATTACAGACCATACAGTACCTTGGCCTGGGAGAGAAGGAAAGCAGAGAAGCCACCCTAAATACCTGTTTTCTGCCCAGGGATGATTTGAACCTGTGGCATGGACAGGTGCAGCAATTAATCACACATAAGCAGGTTCACAGAGGGAGAAGCAGACATCAGAAAGTCTGCCGATGCAGCTGGACCAGCAGCACTAGTGACTACTGGATGCAGACACACAACATCTGGACAAAACCTGAAAAGAAGCTACATGGACTGAGCTGTCAAACCAGCAAAATAATGTCACACACACACACACACACATACACACACACACAACTAGAGCAGAACATAGTTCCTCCCATGAAACTCAAAATTCTGAATCTATGATGTGCTACAGTCACCATAAGCAGAAGAAAAGAATTCATCTGAAGAATGAATGTGTGTGTGTGTGTATGTATGTAGTGTGTGTGTATGTATGTAATGTGTGTGTACGTATGTAGTGTGTGTATGTATGTAGTATGTGTGTGCATGTATGTAGTGTGTATGTGTGTGTAGTGTGTGTGTATATAGTGTGTGTGTGTAGTGTGTGTGTAGTGTGTGTGTATATAGTGTGTGTGTGTAGTGTGTGTGTAGTGTGTGTGTAGTGTATGTGTGTGTATGTAGTATGTGTGTGTGCATGTAGTGTGTGTGTGTATGTATATAGTGTGTGTAGTGTATGTGTGTGTATGTAGTATGTGTGTGTGCATGTAGTGTGTGTGTGTGTATGTAGTGTATGTGTGTGTAGTGTGTGTGTGTATGTAGTGTGTGTGTATGTAGTGTGTGTGTGTGTGTAGTGTGTGTGTGTATGTAGTGTGTGTGTATGTGTGTGAAAATTGCTCAAGGTCATGTCAACACTTTTATGGAATATTATATTTTGGATTATAAATTCCCAATTGGTTCCATTTCACATTTTCTTCTAGCAGTTTCATTCTTTTAGCACTACAAGGAAGTGTTTATTCACTACTTTTATAAGACTTTTCCTTTAAAAAGTTAGCAAAAAGGAGCTCTCACATGGTAGAAAGGGAGTAAACAGCCATTGTTGCATCGCCCATGTTTGAGTCCTCCCTCTGCCACCCCAGGAAAGTGGCTTCCTGTTACTGAGTCTTACTGTGTGTAAGGATCTACTCTATCCTGCTATTGCGACTTAGTGAGATGTTGTGAGAAAATGCCTGGTGGTACCCACTTTGTGTGGCTGTTCTTGTATCACACATGGACCCTGTGATGCTAGAACATGCTTCTTTGAGCCTCAGTGGATAATCCCAAGAATGCATTTAGTGATCTATTTAGTTCCACTTAAACAGCAGAATTTTGTTCAAACATTTTAATATTTTTCTGTCTTTTTGTTTGATGGTTTCATTGGCAACACTGCCCACTGCTTTGGACTTATTTTTTAATCTACTTCTTTACTTCTTCACACATGCACATGCACACAACACAGGGAACACAAATAACAAAGCAAAAATAGTCATGTGGGCCTCATGAAAAGTAAGAGCTTTTACTTTTTTACTTAAAACACACTATCAAAGAAGAGAAAACAATATGAAATGTGGAAGAAATGTTGGTGAGTCCTGTGTCTAACCAGGAACTTATATTTAGCATAAGTACAATAGAATAGAAGATGAACAACTCAGCTGAAAATGAAAGTTGTTGTATACACATTTTCCTTTGAATCATTGCAGCATAAATATGGCTGCTACAAAGGTCTCATCCTTATTCTGTCCATCGTTGGTCCATTCTTCAGAAGAATTCTTTTCTTCTGCTTATGGTGACTGTAGCACATCATAGATTCAGAATTTTGAGTTGTGCGGGAGGAATTATGTTCTGCTCTAGTTGTGTGTGTGTGTGTGTGTCTGTGTGTGTGTACTTTCATGTGTGTGTGCTTTTACTTCTGTACATATGAGCATATCTGTGAAGACTCCCAAGGCACCAGAAGAGAACATCAGGTCCCCAAAAGCTGGAGTTACAGGTGGTCCTCAGTGGCCCACCATGGGTCCTGGAAGAGCAGCAAGTGCTCCGAACTGCTGAGCATCTCTCCAGCCCTGAGTTTAAATAAGAGAAATAAATAAGAGAAAGAAATGCCCCAGTAGAGGAGATAATACATGAAATAAGGGCCTCTTGCCTTGGATACCATATTCTTAGTAAAGAGCAAATCAATTTTGATCATTCCTGAGCTTCTAAAGTTCATGCTCTGAGATTTATTTATTTATTTTTTTTTAGGCCTCACAGCCCACTTCTAAAAGGCGCATTTTTTCTCTTTATTGAATGATGCTTAGATTTCAGCTCCCTACTGTGCTGCAGAATGATGCAATGACAGAGCTCAGACTGTTAACCCAACACACTACAAATCAAGCAGTGGGGACCCAATGAAAACAGCATCAAAGAGACCAGCTTTCATTAGGCTTGGGGCTCGGGGCATGCATTTTTCATGGTTGGAAAGTAGGACAGGCATCTATCTATCCCGCCATATTTGGGGAGGCAACTACAAAATCTCAGGAGGAGAGGCAAAGTCCAGTGTGGTTTTGTCAGAGCCTTCTTTCTTGAGGAAGAGAGAGATGTTTGTAGTCCAACAGAACAGCATGAAGCTCACCTTGCACCACCCTGCAGCCCATTGCACCTTCCATGGCACATGGGACCTGGGTCACAAAACACAAAGCATTCTCCATGGCACACTCCAGTACTTTGTACCTCATAATATGCTTGTACCATGGTACCATGAACCCAGGTATCATGAAATACAATAACCTCTGTGGCACACTAGAGTACCCTGCACCCAAAGCATACTACATAAAGGACAGGTGCCACACCACCTGGACACTTTCTGTGGCACATTGCTGTCACCTCCAATAACATCACCTTGAGAGACTTCAGTCCACACCTTAGATCCTCAGTTTTGACTGGGAAGAGAGCCATCAGGTCCAGTATTTGAAATGCCAAATAAACAAAACCAAGTGCCATTCTTCAAAGCTTGTTCTGCCAGGAAACAAATGGAACTGGGCACAAGCCTGGCACAGACAAGCCTGTTCTTAGCAGGATTCCAACCCAATTGCGCAGTTAGGTTTTATAAAAATTTCTAAACACTGGACCATTTCAATGACCTCAGTCTAAAGCTCTCCAAGATAAGAGCCTTTGCTAGTCATCACTGAGAAAAAGAAAAGCTATTTTCAAAAAAAAAAAAATGAATTAGGGAGCCATTCTAAGCTCAGTATTTCATCTCTAGCTAAATCAATACAATAGAAAAGGAGTCACTGAGTTCAAAACCTAGTCCCATGTTTTATCTTTTGCTTTAAAAAACACTGAGTATTGATATGTGGTGGGCTCATTAATTCATGAGGAATCACTTGAAGCAGCAGGCCACAGATATAAAGATAAATATATGATTCTGATTTAAGTGATGAGTTTGGCTCCAACTGCCACTAGTTCAGATGGTGCCTGAGTTGAGGACAGAGCAGGGGTTTTTCTGGACTGTGTTTGATTTTGCAATGTGACAGCGCCCTCTGGGCTTCAGCTGTGTCTTCCTTATAAACTGCCAGCCTGGTATTGTGGATGAAAGTTGTTTGCCTGTGTTTGCTGGTGCTGACTTGATGCATCCTGCTTCAGAAAAGCATATGAAGCCCAGCTGGAGGAGAACTGCAGTTGATTTGTATTCTTGATTTAGAAGCTTTTGACTGAAGGCAACAACACAGCATTGCTCAAGCTGAGCTACGTTGGCCTTTCAGTGGCAAAGCCAATCTTGGAGCAGGGACAGTCAGGTACTAAATAAACCTGAGAGGGAACCAGATAACCCCTTACCCAGCTTCCTTCCTGCATGGACACTGCAGGGCACTTCCCTCTTAATTGCCCAGATGGCTTCAGGCAAGCTTGCTTCACTACGATGTCAGTTTCCTTAGGTCAGGTATGCTAAGTTGGATAGAATAAGGAACTATAAAGTCCTAGTACGCTGAAGTGTCTGGTATGCGATTTGTATAAACCTGGTGCTTCCATCCTTGGGTTGTTTTTTTTTTTATCACATTCTGGAATCCTTCCATGATGGGGGACATATCAGGGTAATCAGGGTATGTCTACTATATGTTGAAGGACTTCAGGGTCCAGCAGAGCTGTAAAATGCATAGGGTCCCTTTCCCACTAGGTATTAAAGAGCTGTCTGAGAGTGTTGAATGGATCAGCTGGTATACCAGGAGGAGGAGTTCAGTATTCCGAGTCTACAGTCAGCACTGTAGACTCATTTTCTCCTTACTTTCTATGGCATCTCTAGGAGGTTGCCCAGGCTTTGGGATGGCTTCCTATGGAACTGGAGAGGAGATTCAGGAATATTCTCTGAGACCTATGTGCTTGCTTTGTCTCCCAGGAGTCTTTGAAGGTTACCAGGCCAAGGTCAGTAATGATGAAACCGTTTGTTGTCTTCCAAGTCAGATGAATGCACAGTTGGAAACCTCACCTGCTGGTGCAGTTGGAGCTGTAGAGATGCCTGGTGCCATATGCTGTTCACAGGTGGTAGTTTCCTGGGCATGCCAGGGGCCACTGACTCCCAGAGGGACTTGCCTATGCTGATCTCATTACCTTACAGTAGGGAGAGGAAGCTAGTGGCAGAAGAAATACAGCCCGCCATGATGAGCTCTTTTTAGGCAAACAGCTGTTGCTTGAAAATATGAGAGAGGAGAGGGTCATTCTGCCAGGAGTCAGGGGGATGAAGCCCTGTGCAGAAGGCGCTCAGGGCAAGGATGGGCTGATTTAAGTAAAGAGAGAAACACTTTCTTTGTATAACAGGAAAACCTCCTATCAACTTCCACTACTTATTGCCTTCTTCCAGTCAAGAAAGACCTATTGGATTCATTATGTTCCTGCTTGGTGAGACAAAACACCTGATAAGAAACTTAAGAAAGTAAGGGTTTCTTTTACCTCACAGTTCAAGGTTACACCATGGGAGGTAACACATAGGGGTGAGTATGTGAGGGGCCTGGTTACTTTCCATCCTCAGTGAAGAAGCAGAGAGATATAGATGCTGGTGCTCAGGGCACTTACCCCTTTGATTCAGTCTAGGACCCCAACCTATGGAATGGTGCCACACACGCTTAGGGTGGGTATTTCCATCTCAATCTACAAAGTCCTTAAAGCACACATCCAGAGCCTTTCTAAGGATTCTAGGTCTTAACAAGTTGACAGTCAGGATAACCCTCACACCTGCCTCAGATATCTGTGGTAACAGAATATGGTCAAAAAGAGAGAGAACATGTTGGCTCTGGGAACATAACTTCAGCATGACCACTGAGAAGACTGGTTTCTTCTTTACTCTACCCTAGGTTTTGAAGTGGCAGCTGGGTACGGATGGACTGGCACCATGGCTCCTGACTTGTACAAGAGATAGCTCAAGTCCCCATAAAAGGAATGTCCTTTGGAAGTCACCTAAACTTTCTAATTTTGACATTCCCATTCTTGTAAAATGAGATAGGAAATGACCTCACCATGGAGTCACCAGTATTGGGAGAAAACACAAAGATCTTTACTGTTACCTCTCAGTGCTTTGAAGTTTTTAGCAATGAAAGAGATGTTGTCATAAGCTCAGAAATCTAGATGTTTTTCTGAACATATTGGGAGAAGGCATGACCCAGAGACACTGAACCAGAGTGCACTGGTCACATGGCATGTTATACCTGAGTTCTCTACCCAAGGGAATAGGGCTGGAGGGATGCCTGTCTATGTCCAGCCTGATCATACTGTGACTATACTCATGCCTCATAAGTTAGATGCTCTCAAAATGTGAGGCCATAAAGGCAAGGCCAGGAGCATGGAAAAGACCATTAAGACCCCATTGAGATTGGTGCCTAGGGAGCCACTGGCCAGTGTTCCCTGTGCCAGAAGGAATACATATTTTGACATTAGCTATAAAGAACAGAGTAGCACTGGCCAAGAAAGTAAGCCACAACTACTATGCAAGACAATCTAACTACAGACACGACAAGCTGTAACACCAAGTATGTGTGTCTCCTCTACATAACAGGAGCAATATACATCTCTATTTTCTCATGGGCATTTTTATAAATCTGCTTATACTTAATGCATTTGCTTTCTTGTTTGTTTGTGTGTGTGTGTGTGTGTGTGTGTGTGTGTGTGTGTATGAATGTAAGTACAGTTCTTTCTTGCGATGATTCTGTCCTTCCTGTCTATTCTGAGGAACAGTAGTCAATTATCTCCATCCAGCTTCTCTCACATAAAATGCATGCCTCCATGCCTTGAAGACCCCATAGGCATGAACATCTGGGGGTTCAGAACTATCTTTTCCATTGTGAAGTAAAGGATGACAAGCATGATCACTTTAGGGTGGATAATAATGAAAATGAGTATCAATTACTATTAAGAACAGTCATTTTAGGGACTGGGGCAATGAATTACAAACATTGTCCAATTAAAGTAACACTGGCAACTATGAAAACATCTGTACAAACAGCAGTTTCCCTTGGGGACTTTAAAATGCCATCTCCTGTGGTGTTAAGGTTGAAGTGTGGGTTGGTGCCTGTGCTTATTAGTGGACTGCACCTAGTGGCTGAAGAGTCGGGAGATAATGTGAGGAGTAGGGAAGTTTGTCTGAGAAGTAATCTGCCCTGGAAGTGGTAAATGTCACTTTCTCTTCCTCAGACTAATGGATGAGAGGAGAGCCACCCACCACCTGTGTGAATGAACACACAGCTTGGGCTAAGCCTAGAGTGTTTCCTTCTCTGTTCTAACTTTCCCTAGGACTAGGCCTGAAAGTTTCTAGCTTCCATTCACTCTAATCTTCCAAGCTGACTGATTCAATCTGGCTTTTCATTTTCACTTGGCTTCTGACTGAATTGCTCTGCTTGGCCTCATACTAACTTCAGCAATATGTTCTAATCTTCTGGCTCCTTGTCATCCTCTGGTTCACTTGTCTTCATTCACCTGTGTCTAGTTCTATAATTTATCTCTGTAAAACTTTCCTGGTAATAGTACCTTCCACACATACCATACCACCTCACCCCCCACCTAACTTCCCTCTCACTTGCTGCTCTTAAGTAGCCTGTTTTTCCCGTCCTTATGTGAGTTGGGCATATCCCACCACTGACTCACTCTGTCAAATATTTGTCTGATTTGTTACTTTGTCTGCCCCTCAATTAGACATCACTGTCAAACATGGGTGCTTCTTTCTATAAACTAAGCTTACCTTCATTGTTAGGGATTAAAGGTGTATTCTAAAGGAGAGTCTGTATTCCAGCTAGATCATACTGAAATCCAGGTCATGTCTTCATTCTGACCAGATCATATCTTGGATATGATCCCTTGCCAGAGCAGTTATGTTGCTGGAATAAAATTCCTGGGCAGAAAATGGTAAGAAGGTTACACAGAAAAAGTAAGACTTGCCCCATGGGTGCTGCTGGATGATGAGGAAACAGAAGAAAACATTTCAGTGAAGAAACCTGTCTGAGATACTCAAGACAAGAGCACACAAACATCAAACCAGAACAGACAGCACTTAGAACTATCAACATCAAGGTCAAAAGGTTAGGAACCTTTATAAGACAGAGAAAAACAAAACAAAATCGAAAAACTTAAAATAACTGAAGGCCCCAGAGGACATTAAAGCAAAATACAAACAAGTGTAGAAAAGGTGGTTCTCTTTCCAGAGTGGATGCCAAGTCCATCCATCCTGAAGAACTGCTTCTAGATGATAAACCATGAGGCTACTCAAGATCTCTAGCAGTGGAGGTAGTCTCTTTAAGAAAATGGTTTGAGCAGATTGAAGTATTCCATCTTACTTTTTTATAACATTTGATATCTGGCTGTCCTTTCTGTAATGTAAAGTGATATCCTTCCCTACTGTGTTTGATAAATATTATCCATGTTCCATTGTCAAGAACGTTCTGTCTAAAATTCCTGTTTAATATAAATATAATATATTTCTTGAGACAGCATTTCTCTGCAGCTTGGGCTGGTCTAGAACTTGTTCTATAAACCAGGTAGGCCTTGAACTCAGAGATCCACACACCTCTGCCTCCTGAGTGCTGAGATGAAAGGTGTGTACTACCACTGCCCAGTACCTGTTTAATATTTAATATTGGAATTCTACCTATATTTGGTTCTAAATATATATGAATATATGACAGGACATAGTAAGAGTGGTGGTCAGACATGGAAATTGTGAGGAGAAAAAAATAAACAAGAAAAGACAGAAGGAAGAAAGGAAGGAAGGAAGGGAGGAAGGAAGGAAAGAAGGGAAAGGAAAAGGAAGAAGGCAGAAGAAATGAGAAAGAAATATTTCAAGCTCTGGATGTAAATAACTACAAATCACAAATGTTTGACCAACTAACTTATCTCTCAAGATGGATGGAGAAATAGAAATAAGAATTTTTTGTTTTTAGATATTTTCTTTATTTACATGTAAATTTCTCCATTCCCAGTTTCCCCTCCAAAAA
>NW_022196901.1:21624904-21664430 GCF_008632895.1 Mastomys coucha | reverse complement strand
ATTGAACTGAGTACAGGGTCCCCAGTGAAGGAGTTAGAGAAAGGACCAATGGAGCTGAGGGGTTTGCCACCCTTTAGGACAAACAACAATATGAACTAACTAGTACCCTGAGAGCTCCCAGGGTCTCAACCACCAACCAAAGACTGCACATGGAGGGGTCTGATTGTTCAGGCAGCATGTGTATAGTAGAGGATTACAATTTGATCATCCATAGGAGGAGAGGAGCTCGGCCCTGTGAAGGTTCTGTGCCCCAGTGTAGGGGAATGCCAGGGCCAATAAGTGGGAGAGGGTGGGGTGACAGGCATGGGGAGGGAGGAGGCAACAGGGGTTTGTTTTTGTTGTTTTTGTTTGTTTCTTTGTTTTTTTGGAGGGGAAATTGGGAATGGAGAAATTTACATGTAAATAAAGAAAATATCTAAAAAAGAAAGAAAGAAAGAAAGAAAGAAAGAAAGAAAGAAAGAAAGAAAGAAAGAAAGAAAGAAAGAAAACGTGTATCCCATGGGAAGTGGCCCTAGTAGGAGGTATGGCCTTGTTGGAGAAGGTCTGATATGGTGGGGGTGGGCTTTGAGGTCCCATGCTCAAGTCTCACCCAGTGTAGAGACAGACTCCTCCTGGCTGCCTTTAGAAGATGGACTCCTCCTGGTTGCCTTCTGATCAAGATGCGGAGTGCTCAGCCCCTTCTCTAGTACCATGTCTGCCTGGATGCTGCCATGCTCTCACATTGCTTCTCCCCATAATGATAATGGCCTGAACCTCTGAAACTGTAAGCCAGCCCCAATTCAATGTTGTCCTTTATGAGTTGCCTTGGTCATGGTGTTTCTTCACAGCAATGGAAACCCTAACTAAGACACATGACCCAATGCACACATTTGATGGTTGGTTTTGAAATACAAAGAGATTTGAAACTCATTATCAAAAATACTAAATCATTCTTCAAAGAGTGAGGCAGAAGCAATGTGAGAATCTTTCACAAAGGGCCTAAACTCATCAATGACAGAGGAAAGGCTTAAGTAGAAAATATTAAGTCTGTCCACTTAGCCATTTATTTACCATATTACCAGGAGGCATGGAGCACAACCAGGAGGTACTCACATGGAGTGATACCCAGGCTGAGAAAGGCAGTGGATCCTTTGGTCCATGTAACAAATGGGTTCTCCACAGCGTCTTTCTAAACCTCCAGGATCGTAGGAAGACGTGAGCTTCTTACTGGGCTAATACAGCAAGGCTGGAGCCCAGGCCCCTGTTAGGCTAGCTGGCTCCTCACTGAACAAAGCTGCCTCAACTCTGTTCCAAGAACCAGATAGCACTAAAGCCAAGTTGGGTGTATAGGGCATGCCTCAATAACAGAGTTATTTATATACAGCATGACCATTATCAACAGCTAGATTCAACCAACTACAAAGCAAAAATGGGAAAGATTCCATCTATATGTAACATTTACAGGCATGATTTTATCCTTAGTCCATAGGCACAACTTGCACATGATTCTTATATTGCATTAGATATTATGAGCAAAGTAGAGATGACTTATAACACACACAGCAACCATTTAAATGGAATTAATATTGTATTTGGAATTTTCAGTAACAGAGAGATAATACCAAATGCTTGAGGGCACAAGTAAGGAACATACAAAATTAAGGCCATGTTCCAGAAGGGACTGGGCACCTAGGTGATGATGACATCATTGCTCACTGATACAGAGGAATCACTGCAATGCTAGTTCTCATGGCAGTCTAGGAAGTAAGGGTCTTCTGTCCTGAATCTCTAGGAGGAAGCTGGGGTGCTGGGGGATTTAATAACATAGGCATAATCCCAGAAGCTGCCAGAATAGGACTGGGATTGTCTGTGCCATGATCACCAGGAGTCGTCCCTGGAGCCTGGTGGCTAGTTATGCAAGTGTTCGCTTTGGCAGGGAAGGGACTGCTGTTGACCGCCTTTGTGATTTCAAAGGTAGCTCAATATAGCACATGAGCTCACTTGTGGGTACTCAGAAAGATTCTGGGATATTTCACAGATAACAAAGGCCAGGCTGAGATCTACTTCTGCAGCCAGTCACTTAACTTCCTTTCTTGCTGTACTGAGCTCCGTCAGCTCCGGTGTGCTAGGTCCACCCAGCAGGATGCGCCTGCAGTCAGTCACCTAGTCGCCACTTCTTCTCATCAGTCTCTTCCATCACAGGACCAGGGATGCTGTCAAAGCTCTCCTCTTCATTGTGACCCTTCCACCTACCAAGACCTTCAGCAGTGTCCACTAGTCAGGCTTCTAATTGCCAATTGCTCTTTTCTAGCCCGCAACTGCTGGTTGTCCGTCGAGGAGAAGCCCAACACCTGAGCCCAGGAGTCACACTGTCTACCAGATCCCACTGAAATCAGGAAGGTGGGGGTCTAGGATGTCATGAGCCTGTAATGGGTTGGGCAAATAGGCCACAATAAGCAATAGTAAGGAGTGCGCAGAGGGTTTCCACCACAGCCAGCTTCTCTATCATCACCACCGGCTACCCACATTCCTCAAAAGCACACAGTGAGAGGGTCAAATGGGTTCTGCTTCTCTCCCTATGCTAATGCTGATGCCTAGCCTTCCTCCCTGCTGTGCTCCCTCCAGTTCCCCTCCTTCCTCCCTGCTGTGCTCCCTCCAGCTCCCCTCCTGAAATCCTTCCTTACCCCTTTCTAGCCTCTCCCAAACCGCAGAACTAATTTTTTTAAAGATTACTTTTTTAATGCGTGAGTGCATGAATGTGTGCATGTTGCATTAGTGTTCAGGTTCTCATAGCACAGAGGCCACACAGGGATGGGAAGCTGGAGTCTCAGGTAAGAGTGAGCCACCCAGCATCTCCAGTGTTCAGGTTCTCATAGCACAGAGGCCACACAGGGATGGGAAGCTAGAGTCTCAGGTAAGAGTGAGCCACCCAGCATCTCCAGTGTGCGAGAGCAGCGATGTTTCATAGCTGTGGAGTCATCTCTCCAGCAGACATATTCGTGAAGTATGTGATTACTGGCTTCCGCTGTCTTTCCTTCCCTAACAGCCTCTTTCTACATTCTTGACAGCTAGATGCTGATTTGGCCTCAGGACTTACTATGAGATACTTTGTTGAGTTCTAGTCTGAGCTAGAAAAACCAGCTTGAGGAAAACAGGGTGAGTGGATCCAAGCAGTCCACTAAAACTTTTGCATAGAAGCTACCAACTTCTCAGTCAGCCCAGATATTATTCTAGATAATCCCATAAGAAGCAGAACTGTATCACAGATTAGATTATGATTTAGTCTGGGATATGATTTTAAATTATGATCTTAAAGTATCAAAGACAAGACCTAAATAGTATAGTCTTTCCTTCTCATCCCAGCTTTGTCTGTCAGGCATCAAAGACCTGGAAAGTAATTTGTATTGTGTTTGATACTGATTTTCAGAGAAAATGGGATCAAATTATTATTTTAGGTCTTACTATACACTCATTTTTGAAACCATGAATATAAAGAAAAACCACAAGGTAACCTCATTTTGTGGCAAACCAGACCACTGTGCACTTCTTTAAAACTATTAGCAACCGTCACTGGAGCTACATAGGCAGAGATCTGCTAAAAAGAAACATGTCCCATAAACACATCGATTCCTCTCACTACAGCACACATCATTTGTCCAAGGTCACAACTTGCAAAAGGTCTCCGTGGGCAGAAGTCTTGATAACCTTACAGAGGCAAAAAGATATGTTTTCAGCTGCGGTAGGGGGGGCTTCAAGCTGTGTGTACAGATGTTCTTCTAAAGAAGAGCTCAGAATGTGAAGAAATATAATTTATCATCATTTCCTATGTATCCAAAGTTCAGAGTGCTGGGGAGAAGGCTCAGTCTGTGGAATGCTTACCACACAAGCATGAGGACCCAAGTTTGATCCCCAGCACCTCCAAAAAGCTTGGGTACGGCATGCTCCTTTAACCCCAGTGATGGGAGTTGGGATTAGAAGATCCCTGGAGCACACTGGTCAGATAGCCTGGCAGAAACAGTGAACTCCAGGTTCATGAGAAACCCAAAAAGCTAAGCAGAGTATAAAAGAGGACTGGGCACACACATGGGTATGCATATGGGCACACACACACACACACACACAAACACACACACACACAGAGCCATAAGCACACTGACAAAAGCCACCAACAAAGCCACACTCTGGCAGCAGCTCCTTCCCATGGTTGTCAGTTCCCAGAGCTCTTTGCTTCCTTCAGGTATTAACTATCAAAACCCCAAGAGGTCTCTATTATCCTGTCCACCTACTTCTAAGATCTTCACATAGCTGTGAACCTGCTACAACAAGCTAGCAGCTGTGAGTCCTTGTCCCGTGTCTCCATGAGCCCTGCAGTTGGCACTTGCTTCTCACTGTGGACGGTAGTTAAAGGTGGATGGAATTACCCCTGAAGACAGACAGTAACTCCAAGAGCAAATCCTCACTGCCAATGCAGCAATCTGAAGCTGAGTGGGTCTGAGAAGGTGCCACAATGGCAGTGAGAGGAGATTGTCACAAAAAGTCCAGATACTTGTGGCTTGGTCTACCATATTCAGGGTCCAGGATCGCCAAATGCGTCAATGAGATTCCTTGTCAGTCAAAGTGTGGTCATTGGCACCAGTGGCCCACATCCCAGTCCCTGTGCTCCTTTTATTACCTGTTATCCACATGGCACTGCAGTTTCTTCTACAAAGGGATGAGCAATGTTCCCCCGTTCCTCAGCCACTTGACTCGCATGGATCAGTATGAGGGGATGGGTCCACATACTTGTTCTGAGTCAGATTCTCAGAGACCTTTGCATGTGTTCACTTGCTGCCTTGAACTCCTGCAGAGGCGTTGCAAAAACTACAGCTCCTACATTCATGAGGAAAAAGAGGGAGGATACAAGAGCAGATGGTGCATCTAAGATACCCTGGCACATTCTCCCTAGACCAGGCCATTAGCAAGCTGTCCATTAAGATGACCCATGAAGAAGAATGGCTAAGGACAGGCCAGCTTAGGTGTGGGACCATCACAGATAATGGGTTTATGGTGTCAAACTACTGAGCACCAAGGTGTTTGCAGGACAGTATAGGCGCCCAGCAAGTAGCCAACAGAGAACACCAACATCCTGTCAGGAACTTATCAGAAGCTCTCAGCTTTTATTAAGTATTAATTGATTTTGAGCATGGCTAAACTGATGTAATACCATTTTCTCTGTTAAAAAAAATTCATCTTTGTTCAAAACCTTCATACCCAAGGGCTTAATTCCCTTCTTTAAATCTTGTTATCTAGGACTTGCACACTTAGCAAAGGTCTGTGAGATCTCCACGGTTCTCTGAATGCTGTCACTGGACCTGGGCTGTGTGTTTGGGAGTGCTAGAACGTCACTTCTCATTACTGAGTAGAACTGCACCAAGTGTTAGCAGTACCTTCCCCTGCTCCAGCTGCGTGACCTTCAAAGGTATCAAAGGTCAGATAGAGAGTTCTGAGGAGCTGCACTCCATTCTCTCTTCTCTACCCTTCCTTCTTTCTTCCCTAAAGACCTTGCTTCACCTTGAACTCAATCTTTGAGCAGTATCACACAAGGGTGGCCACCCTGACATTTCGAGAAGAGGATGATGGTTGCAGATGTCTGTCATATGGGGAGGTACACTGAGCATTTCCTCACAGATAAAATACATATCATCAAAGTCCCTGGGAAACAGAGTGCATTAATCTATTTTAATTGTTTTAGAGAAATGCTTGAGGCTGACCACTTCATAAAGATATCTACTAAGCTCTCAGTTTGGGAGGATAGACTCCAAATTAAGGCATCCCCAATGGTCCAGCCTGTGGCAAGAGCTCTCTTGCAGCACACATGGATGCAGAGCATCATGAGAGCAATGTATGTATGTAAGAGGGAAATCACATGAAAAGATAGGAAACTAGGCTTGCTTTTAAAAGACTTTTTTTTTTTTTTAATTTTGCAGCATCTAACTGAATCCTACAAGGATGAATTTAATCATTTTGAGCATCTTCAATAACCTAGCTTCTTGTCAAGAAGTCCCACTTCTAGGGGTCTTTTAAAGGGTCTTTCGGCCTCCTGGTCATGCTCAGAGCTAAGTCTCTAACACAGAAGCCCAGGAGGGACATAGTACCCAAATCATGGTATTATCCAACTCTGCAGTCACTCAGACATCTCCCAATCTGCTCAAGTCTTCATCAGCGAGAAGACAACATGAACCATATGTGACCTCAGTCCTCCCTCACCTGGTCACAGACCCAGGGCAGATACCATTCATATTCTATTCTGATATGACTCCCATTAAGAGGGTTTTCACTCCAAGAGTCAACTCTGTAACTGGATACTAGAGGTTCCATAAAGCATGTCTGGGGAAGGTGGTCTGTTCTGGAACACTTGGCTGCTCTGCCTGAGGCCCCAGGTTCAGTTTCCAGTGTTGACAGCTGAGGTGGAGAAGAAGTTCTACAGTGCTTCTGAAACACCTACAACATCTTAGGCATGTGACAAAGACTTGACATCCAATGATGAGCAAGCCATGGCCAACTCCTGTGGGGATTCCTGTATTTTACAAAGCAGTTCATTTTAAGGCACAAAGTGGAACAAAGCAGATCTTTCTGGTCTATATGAGTGAAATTGAGGATGGCTGCATCTAGAGAGATGGATTAGGGTGGAAAGATTACTGCTCTTGCAGAGGACCCAGGTTAAGTTCTCAGCACCCACATAGGACTGTTCATATCTGCCTGCAACCTCAGCTGCAGGGGATCATGTGCTCTGTCCTCTGTGGACACCCCACACATATGGCTCGCATGTACAACACACACAAATAAATAAACAAACTATTGAAAACAAAAATGAGAAGTGGAGTCATGTCTTGTTTATAGCAGAGTGCTTGTTTCATCTTAGAAGCTTCTCACCACATTTAGGAGGCAGATGCTCAGAGGCACAAGAAAGCAGCATGGACTGCTTCTACTCCAGACACATGAACTCCCACACTATGAGGAAGTTGATCACACCAAGCTACTACACTAAAGCTGCCCAAGCCACATGTGGTCTGTCTTTCTGCTGCTCCTTTTTTAATAAGCCAAACCTTAGGCCTACTGCATTTTTACAGTGTTTTCTCAATTCAGCAGTATGTAGAAAGTTACAAAGTCAGCAATGTTGCAGCCACATACCTGTGACCAGCATCTAACAAGGGCATTTGAAATTTGCCCAGTAGAGTTTTCAGAGTTCAGGAGGATTTAATACCTGTTGCTGACATCTATAAGCCTGGGACATCAGATGGCCCAGGATCTCAGAGAGAATAGGGGAGGCCTAGCACTGAAGTGGCTGCAAGGGAGAAGAGGTGTGAGCTGCCCTCTGGTGTTCATCCTAAAGTGCCCAGGGCAGGATTTTGCTTGCTAATGGTCTATGCTACATTCCAGAGGAGAGGTCATTGGGAAATTGTTATTTTCATTTGTTCACTAGAGAGGAGAGAGAAAATGGGGGTAGTAAAAGGGGGGATGGGAAGAAGATAGAGAAGAAAAGATGGTAAGAGAGGAAAAAGAGGGAGAAGATGACAGCAGGAAGAAGAGGTAGCAGGGGAAGAGAAGGCGAGAGGCAAAAGGATGGAGAAAGAGATACTTAGAAGAGGAGAAGGTCAACACATCTTTAAAATGAGCTTTTGCACACAGGCCTTCCTTCGACACTTTGAAGAAAGATTTCTGTCACTCAGTATTAGAGTTCATCCCTCCTCAGGAGATTGCAGTAAGGTGTAGTATGGCTAAGATACATGGAGTCTTGATTGAGGTGTAAAGAGTCACATCTCATTCATACCTTCCTCTAAAGAAAGTTGTGGAAGACATTCTTTATGAGGGTCTTCCTGTACTCTCAATTTCCTCAGTGATGGGTCTTGCAGATGAGAAGAGAATTGTTAAAGACCTTCCATGGCACCTGAGCTCCCATGCTACATCATTGCTATCTGGTCTGCGAAGACGTAGAAATGGTGACAAAGACAGAGTGGAGGTGGACTGCAGGTTCTCAGGCATCCTGGGTGGGTACAAAGATCAGCATGGGCATCCCACTCTGTGAAGCACCCGTCTTTCATGATGGCCTTCGGCTTGGCTGTCTGAGTCTAGACCTGACATCACAGGTTCAGTACCCAGTCACCCAGTCTGGTCAGGGAGAGTGGGAAGCAGATGGACAGTACTGAGGTTATGGAGAGCTCACAAAAAGGACCCTATCATGACTGCCCTCCAAAAGACCCAACAAGCAGCTGAAAGAGTCAGATGCAGATATTTACACCAAACCAATGGACAGAAGCTGCTGAAGTTGTAGTTGAATTAGGGAAAGCTGGAAGAAGCTGAAGAAGAGAAAGATTCTGTAGGAGGACCAGCAGTCTCAATTAACCTGGACCCCGAGATCTCTCAAACACTGTACTACCAACCAGGTAGCATATGCCAGCTGATATGAGGTCCCCAACACATATACAGCAGACTACTGCTAGGTCTGGGTTCAGTCAGGGAAGATGCACCTAACCCTCAAGAGACTGGAGGCCCCAGGGACTAGAGAGGTCTGGTGGGGTATGGGGTGGGTGTGGGGTGGGGACAGCCTCGTGGAGATGGTGGGAGAGGGAAGAGGATGTAGGGGGAAGTATGAGATGGGGAACAGTCAGAAGGTGGACTGGGAGGGGGGTAAATTCTGAGGTGTAAAAAAGAGATTAAATAGAATTTAAAAAAAAAGAAAAGATTCCCATTGAGATTGTAGGTGGGAACTCCTGCAGAAGAGGCACCTCAGAAATATGGAAACATTAGCTGTACTTCTCCTGTTTTTTCAAACATGGAAACCACATACTCCCTTAAGGTCAACAGCCAGGGCCTGCTAAGGTCAGCTCTTGAGCCTGCATCCCCAGTCTTCCTGGGAGACTGGGATGGGAGTAGGGCAGGGAGATGCTCTGCCCCATGTCTCACCCACTGAGAGCAGATGAGGCCTCTCTGTGGGCTGATGTTTCCACATCAGAGACAGCATGGGCAGCTAAGGTATCCCATCAGCCTCTGCTTCCCTCACTCTTTGCTGTAACAGCAGGGAATACCACTGTTATGAATGCAGATATCTGTCATCAGCCAAGCTCTGTCTACTCTCTGCCTTCTGCTCCAATTTCTGGCTTTTGGAGAACTGGTCCTCGGCTCTTCTATTTGAAATAAATACCAACATATTGTGTGCCTATAATACAGCATTTAAGCTCTTTGATAATTTCTTCACTGGTGCTGATAATAATCAACCATATTTGTGTTCAAAGCAAATCTCACACTCAGAACAACCCGTTTTCCCATCTGTAAAGCAAAGGCTACATTCAGAGTGTACTGTCAGCATGTATGCCAAGTTCTCTAGTCTTGCTTTCATGGCTATTTTCTGGCCATGTTCTGCTTTGGAGGAGTTTGGACTTGTTCAGTGTCTGTCCATCTTGTTTCTCTGCACAAGCAGAAATAAGGAAACAATGGCAGACTAGAACTAGACTCTCCATGTTCCTTGTTGTGCTGGCTCATCCTATATCAACTTGACACACAAACTGGAGATATGGGAAAGGAAGGAACCTTAACTGAGAAAATGCCTCCATAAGATCCAGCTGTGGGGCATTTTCTAAATTAGTTATTAATGGGGGAGGGCCCAATCCATTGTATGTTCCATCCCTGGGTCCTATAAGCGAGCAGGCTAAGCAAACCATGGGAAGCAAGCCAGTAAGCAGCATCCCTCCATGACTTCACCGTCTGTCTCTGTCTGAGTTCTTGTCCTGACTTCTTTCAGTGATAGACTACAATGTGGAGGTGCAGACCAAAACTTCCTCCAAAACTTGTTTTTTGGTCAGGGTGTTTTGTTTTAGCAATAGAAACCTTAACTAAGACATCTTGTCCTTCATTATTGTCTCTGTCCCCAACTCTGATGGCTGACAGAGTAGACTTAAAAGGATCTAGAATTGCAAAGAGACAAATTTCAGGCACACATGTGAGGGACAGTCTAGAACTGGATATTTTAGGTAGAAAGAGACACTTTACCCATTGAGTCACCATTCTGTGAGCTAAGGGACTGGAGGGAATACGAAGAGAAAATGAGCCAAGACCTAGAGTTCCTCTCTCTCTCTGCTTCCTGACTATGCATGTGAAATGGCACCCGCTGCCTCAGGCTCTTGCTGTCATGCCTGCACTGCCATGATGGACTGGACACTCGAACTGTGGACCAAAAAAGCAAACACAAAATCCCCTTTCCCTTAAGCTGCTTTGTCAGTATATTTTAGGACAGCAAAAGTAAAGTACCTAACATGCTGTCACAATAGGTACAGTGAGCACTCAGACATGCTGTCACATAAGCAGTCATATATGTTATCACAGTAAGTGCACTGAGCATTCATATATGTTATCACAGTAAGTGCAATGAGCACTCATACATGCTGTCACAGTAAGTGCACTGAGCAAGCACTCATACATGCTGTCACAGTAAGTGCACTGAGCACTCAGACATGCTGTCACAGCAAGTGTACTGAGTACTCAGTGCATGTACTCTAAGACAGTCCAGACTTCTATAGTAGATGTTACTAATACATAACAAACACAACCACTGAGCCCTCAAGGCCAAGCTGACCGTTGGGGGTCCAGTGGGGGTAAGGCATACTGGGTAGATAGACTGTGGAGGCAATATTTCATAGGATAAACATCGATTTCACGGGTATGGGTTCTCATGCTGACTGCAAGTGTAGGCAGATGAGCCCTGGGAATCTACTCTGAGTCTTCAGATTAGCACAAACCCAGTAAGTCTGCCTAGGCTAGGTCTGTCCTTTCCCTCACTGCTGCAATATTGGTACCATTGGAGAAAGTCAGTGCATGTCACAGGCTATGCATCTCAGTCCCTAGGATCACAGGACTTACATGACAGCCAGTGCTTGGGGAGGGCTGAGATGTTTAACTGTAAACAACTGGAGAGTGTGTGGATACATAGATGAGGCAAGCTCCTGTAGGAAGAATCTGCTGTCAATCAAATTAGGAGCCCCATGGAGACCCCTTATTTATTTATACCTTCACACACATTATATAGTATATAATACATACATACATACATACATACATACATACATACATACCGTGTGCTCTGATCTTCCAACCCAGAATACCTGGTCTGATCTGCTTCCAACCCTCTATTCTCTTTCATTCTCTCTCATCAGTCTTCTACTCCCCAACTCCCCACTGGGTTCCTCCTTCTTTCCTACAAGCTCCTCTCTTACTTTCATGCCCTTTTAATTTTTTCATAATCTTGTGGAGCCAGTTAGGGTTACTGGCATGACAGAGATAGATAGAACCTCATTTATTTGATAAGAGTAACGCGACACCAGTTGTGACACCACTGAGGACTATGACACCCTGTTCCCACATGCCAACCATTAGCTGTCTACAGCCCCTCTAAGAAAACTGGTTCTTCATGAGTTCCTCCTGGTCCAGAACTCTGTAAGGGAGCCTATTTATTTAAAAAACTACTAAATATTTGACCAGGGACACTGGGATACAGCATCCATATCTGTATGCTTCATGGTGCTCAGAGAAACCTAAAAGATGGGCAGTTCTAGAAGTATCAACTGTGTTGCAAGATTTAGTAAGCAGAGACAGAGCTTCAGGAAGTCTGACTCATTGTGGAACAATCTTTAAATGAATCCCTAAGGGAGAATCTACTGCTATTACTTTGCTAAATGGACATAATATTAAGCTGACTCCCAAAGATGTCTAGTTATACCAATAGATCAGTGCATCTCTCAATCCTCATCAGAGAAACTTCTATTTTCAGTCAATAGAGTAATACAGAGATACAATTGGGCAGAAAATAAGGGACTATATAGTGCTCAGCCCTAAACAGGGTTTATATGTATGTGTGTATGTGATATATAGACATAGATATAGATTTAGTACATCTTTTCTTGCCAAGGCTTAGGGATCATTGCAGAAGACAGGGTGAAAGACTGTAAGACCCATGGACAACAAGGAAGCCATGTCTTCTGAACAGGGTAGCTACATATGAACTCATAGTGGTTATGACAGCATGCACAAGCCTATCCATGCTCAAGCCAGACTAAGTCCTATCATGGAAGGAAAACTCCCACCCCTAGCTGAGGGACTCTAAGCAGCTGCTAGCTGTGAAGACCAGAGGCGTCAGTTTTCTCTAAGTGCCCCTGGGAAGTTCAGCACACTTTGGTGGAAGGTGACAGAAGGCAAAAGTGTAGGAGCAGCATAAGTTGGACTTGAAAGGTTAAAAGTAGCCAATAAAAACAAAAGAACACTAAGTCGAGTGGGAAGGGAATGGACATGGATCTTGGATGATTTGGAGCAGTAGTGAATAAGATCAAAACACATACAAAATGGTCTAAGAGTAATAAACTATGAAACAACTATAAGTGGATGCTACAAAGAATGACATAGTCATATATATCACAGGTCTTGAGCATGAGCTTATCAGCAGGTTTCAATATTCCCTTAGATTGTGGCCATAGTCTGCTGTCAACCTAAGATGCCACATGTACCGCCTGTGTTACCTGAGGAGATATACATTCAGTACTTAACTGTGTTCTTACACTGTGAAAAGGAATCAAGGTATCTCCAGATGCCACGTGGGCATATACTCAGGATAACCCAGTGTTCCTGAGTGGCCCCTCTGGCCAGCTGTGCCTCTCAGCTGAGAGCTAACTGCCCCTAGCCCAACACATGCAGCTCAGCCTTCAGTAGCAGCCTCCCCTGGCTCAGCTGTCACCGAGTGCTGATAGCCAGGCCTGATTGCAAGTACTGCAGCCAGGTTGGATGTGGACTATGTGGTGGAGCTCTCAAAGTGCACTGCAAAGTTACTGGGGGTTTAGGAAAGGCACCAGCACTAAGAACAGGAAACAGTGAGTGAGCCTTCCTGGCAGAACAGCAGTCTGAGGGCCTTACGTTTTTGAGATCAAATGGTTTCTGGGGTATGCCCAGAACTCAGGGAGGATTTCAGAGCCAAGGCCAGGCCAGCATGCAAATGCAAGATTGATTTAATCAAGATGTTTAAACTGAAGATATGGAAAATTCACTTGGATGACCAAGGCAACTTATGCAAGAGTGGAAGTGTGAACCTTGAGTAACTAAACCTCTTGTTCAGAACAGTGCCATGCCTGCAGAATGGCCACAGAAGAGAACTCTTGCTGCAGAGAACTTCAGAGATGCCTAGAGTTTGCAGATGGGCAAATGTGATGTTTTATTTGGGAGTTAGTTTGAATAAAGTGGTTTTATTTTTAAAGCGAAAATAGCCCAGAGCACTGGCTGACTATGTAGGAACTGACCTCCTGGTTCCCACCTGTGTTTCTCTCTAGACGTTTCTGGTTATTGCTCAGTACAGTCTAATGTGGTATGCTCTTCTCTTTTCTTCTCACAGTTGTGTGGCATGCCTTTGTCCTGTTGAACTTGGACCAGTAAAGACACAGCAGCAACACTCTGCTTGACTGACCAGAAGAAAAGGCACGGGAGCCCCAGAGCCTCCAGCATTCTGGCTGTAGAGGGAAGAAGAGGCACACAAGCAGCAAGGGCAGTGCTCTCTCTCCTAAAGTGCCTCCACATGCAGCCCCTCCTCCCTCACACTGCTGTCCCCAGAGAGGCCTTCTGTGAAGATCTCCCTCTCTAATGAGCATTCCTCAGCACTCCTTGTCCCTTCCTTTATCTTGCTCCTTAGCACCCATCAGCCCCTGACAAGCACTTCTTTGTTTGCATCTTCTTATTAACATGTAAGTGGCATTCCAGAGCCCACGCAGCACAGATGGAGTAGGTGCCTAGCAACTATTGCTGCTGGGTGTGTGACAAATGCACCTGTCTTATCTGATGGTCAGCTGTCTGGTTTTTGTGTTGTCTTCGATAAACAGAAAGCCCATATGAGTATTGATGAAACTGACTTTTAAAACCATGTCTTTTTCACTTCTTCATTAGAAAAGACTTTACTTAAAGTACAGCGAGTATGGGACACGGATATTAAAATGTAAATAGAGTAGTCAGGCCCCAGTTTGCACAGCACAGGAGAGCGCTGGGACATGCTATGCTCAAGCAGAGAGTGAACATCAGCAGCCAGGCTGACATCTACCTGGCATTCTACAGAGCTGCTGAGCTTCAGCCCATGCGAGGTTTACCTCTGGTCCATGCAGGGCAAAGCAGAATCCCTGGGGTGGAATCCCTGGGGTGGTCTACAGAGTCCTGTGGGTATCACTGCACAAGTACAGTATCCTGACATCCTAAACTAGTTCTTAGTGGGACTGAAAGGAGCACCTGGTGTGGTGACCTGTGAGACAGAGGGAACATGGATTTCTAATTCCAGGGGGATCACTGCTTTGCAAAGATCTTGCCTGTGTCCTCTATTTTACTTTCCATGTCATGGTCTGAAGAACCTTTATTCACTAAACCAACAGGCATGAGGACAAGTAGTCCCTCTATTTTTAGGACAACTATTTTGCTGGAACCCAAACTTTATATTAGGTATTAGCCACTCTGAGTTCCTAATTTATGTGTTGTTCTTGGTGTGTGGTTACCATTAGTTGTTTGGGAATTGTTTGTAAAAATTATCTATTGGGAAGATGGTCTAAAATGTGACAACTCCTGTCTTGAGAAGAAACGGCCTCGGAGGATTGTCAAAGTAAGCAGGTGTGGGGTGACACAGGTTTTGTGTGCTTTGCTGACTGCCTTTTCCCCACAAGCTGTCTCTTACACTTTAGCTGTAAGATATTGATGCCTGTAGCCCGCTGCTTGGGCTCGGGGGATTGTTGAGGGGAGGGACGGTAGATATAGCTACCTGGGTTGCAGCTACAAGCTACAAAAGCTGGTCCTGAGAGAATCTGTGATTGAATCCTGAAAAGTAGGTAGGAATGCCCACATTGTCTCCATCCCCGTTCTTCTATGAAGAAAGCAATTGGTTAGCTAATAGCTAAGCATATGAGAAACAGTGTCAGGGGTCAGGGTGTAGTATACACAAGGCCCCAGCTTCAGTTCCCAGAATCACAGAAAAGCAGGCGTGGTGAAACCTGTCTCAAAACCTGGAGGTCGAGACAAGAGGATCAGAAATTCTTAGCTACTCGGAGAGTTCAAGGCCAGTCTGATCTGAATGAAAGAATGTCTTAAGAAGAGTAATTAGAGCTCCTGCGATGGTTAAGCAGGTAAGAACAATCACTGCCCTTGCAGAGGACCAGGGTTTAGCTCACAACTACATTTAACTTCATTTTCCAGAGGATCTGATGCCCTTTCTGGCCTCCATGGGTACCTGCCTGCATGTGGCACACATGTAGACAAGCAGGCACAGATATATAAAACAAAACAAAATAACAAAAATATTTTCAAAGAAAGATTTCTTAAAATGGTTCAGAATATTTTTTTCTTGTCATCATGAGAAAGCCATTTCTGCCTAAATAATAACAATGGGCACTCGACTTCTTTCTGTAGGGGTGAGCTTTTCTTTCCTCGTGATTTGTAGGCAGGGTCAGGGTGCTTTTTCAACTATGGCCTGACAGCTACACTCTGACAGGCTCATTCATGGAAGTGAACAACATGGCCTAGTAGGAGCCAGGAGATGCAGACAGCATGTAGACCGCACGTGGCATAATCCCTGGCCGGTGTAATATTGCCTGGCAGGCAGAGCTCAGGGCTCTGTCAGGCTCCCTCACATGTTGGGTGAAAGCTAAGTTGGCCGGCTCCCTGGATGGTCATGCTTGCTGAGACATATTGGTTTAGACCTCTTGGAGGAATGACAGTATAGCTGGATCTTGAGAGAGACAGCTAAGAGTGACTAGCATGTCTCACCTGATGATTTTACATACCTGGGAAAGACCTGAGTTTACTGTATCACCATACACACTATATGCTGGGGGCACGGCCTGAACACAGCCTTATGGAGTACTCTAATCGAGGCTGTCAAACACCCCTTTCCCACCGCACCAGTTTTCCTCGGGTTTTTCTTTAATGAACTCACGAAAGAAGTCACCCTTGGGTTTACTAGCAGGAAGTGGCCAGTGGATGCATGCTTGCTATTTACCAGGTGGTTGCCATAGATAGCTTCCCTGTGGCTGTTCCCCCCTCACCAGGACTACTGAGGAACTTGGAGGTCAGTCAGTGGCTCACTTTTAGCACACACATTGATTTGAGGCCTAGGTGCTTTCTGATCCTTCCCTTCCCCCAAGGTGGTACCTCCTACTGTGTGTAAATGTGAAGAAGAGTGAAACCTAGACCTTCTGACAACATCAGAAGATAATCTGGCATCCTTGAGGTAGACAGAGCTCCCACACAAGGGGTCACACATTGCCTGAGGGGTGCTGTGCACTACTCAAGGCAAAGCAGAGCCCCAGAATCTTCACAGGATGGGGGAGGGAATTCAAGGAACTATTTGTAACCAGAACGATTGCAGTCTTTGACAGGCACGACAAGAAGTAAACCAATTCAATAGGGTTGTCATTATTACTTTTGATTATTTGAATTAAAAAAAATCACTTTTCAATTAATCAGAATTCTCATCAAATGAGAATTTTAGGAGAAATTTTTTAATAGAAAGAAACACAACACCAGGAAAAAAGTAAGTTTGAATCTCTGATTAGAGCATGCCCTCCTGGCTAGAGTTTGAGAATTGTCACAGACATAGCCATATCTCTGATATCTTTGTATTTCTCTCAGCAATCCAGACTATTGTTCACATGGATGTTCTTTCCTGACACCTCTTGACAGGACATGGAAGTTACCTCAGACATGTATTGCACAGAGCTAAAATTATTATAAAATTTTTGCACCATGTTACAGTGACATGAAGTGGCCCAGTCTGGATTAAAGCTCACATCATGCACTCACCTTTTTAAAAAACTACATTGAGATTTCCTGTTACCCTATGATGATGGCTGTCACTAAGTGGTAACGGTGCATGGGACCTTATACATGGTCGACACAAGTACAAATTAGAGCAACTGACATGGGAATCAGGATCGAGATGCCTCAAAAATCTTCAACTAGAAGTCTCTTGGATCCAGATGTGGCCTCTTGGTTATGCACACACTCAAAGGAATGAACGGTAGCTTACTATGGAGAGACCGGCATACCTGAGTCCTCAGAGATCCTGCTCACAACAGCAGTCATGAAATAAGCCATGTGCCCATCAACAGATAATAGGATAAAGAATATGTGTTTTGCTGGGCAGTGGTGGCACACGCCTTTAATCCCAGCACTTCGGAGGCAGAGGCAGATGGATTTCTGAGTTCAAGGTCAGCCTGGTCCACAGAGTGAGTTCCAGGACAGCCAGGGCTGTTCAGAGAAACCCTGTCTCGAAAAATAACAACAAAAAACAAAACAAAACAAAACAAAATGTGTTTCAGGGGCTGGAGAGATGGCTCAGCAGTTAAGAGCACTGACTGCTCTTCCAAAGGTCCTGAGTTCAAATCCCAGCAACCACATGATGGCTCACAACCATCTGTAATGAGATCTGATGCCCTCTTCTGGTGTGTCTGAAGACAGCTACAGTGCACTCATATAAATATAATAAATCCTTAAAAAAAAAAAAGAAAAGAAAATGTGTTTCAAGTAAGTGATGGAATCCTATTCAACCAGAAAAGAAATAATGCTGTTTACAAGAAAATGGATGGAACCAGAGGCCATCATGCTAATTAATTTAATCCACACCCAGATAATTAACTTGCATTTTCTGAAATCTTTGTACCTTGAAAACTAAAAGGCTTCATGAAAGCTGAGGGAACTGGAAGAGGACTGCTGGGCAGGAGGAGGGGGAGGGGAAGGAGTAGGGGAAGTAAACACCAGTAAAGTGCCCTTAGAGAATCCTACATTCACAGATGAAAGTCAAAGTTAGAGCCAAGATTCTATAAAAACCCAGAGATGCTAACCGAAGAAAGCAAGAATGGGAAGAAACGAGACTTTAGTAAACATCAGAAGCTGAGGAACTAGTGTGAGAGTCCCACAGCGCGGCTGCAGATGGATGGCAGTGTAAGGATGAGACTTTTCAGGGCAGCCCCTAAGACAGATGCAGCTGCGCAGCTGAGGACAGAGCTGGCCTCGCAGTGGGAGGCCTGGGAGTGGGTACTGAGCGACTGAATGATAGGGGAAGCTGCAGACATCAGACAACGGGGGAGGGGCCGGCACTGAGCGTTAGTGTCCTAGAGGCTGAGAACTTAAAATGCAAAACACTGGGAAAGCTGCAGAACTGGCTTAGTCTGTAAAACCAAGCACAGAGGACCTAAGTTTGAGTCTCAGAACCCCAATCAAAGAGCTGGGCACCGTGGTGTGGAATCCCAGCTCTAAAGAGGGAGAGACTGGCAAATCCCTGCAGTTTGCTGGCTAGATACTCTAGCCTACTTAAAAAATCATATCCCCAAAACAAGGGGAATAGCTCCTAGGGATTGAGAGTCAAGATTGTTGTCTGCCATCCACGTACATACTCACCTGCGCAAACTCACAAGCATGCACAAACCCAAGCACACAATTATACATACTCACACAAATGAACACTCAATCACATACAGACAGGTATATACACACTGAACACAAGCATACACACAAGCACACAAGCATGTATATACACAAAAGCATACACACACACACACACACACACACACACGCACACACGCGCGCACACACACACAGACACACACACACGCGCACACACACACACACACACACACACACACACGCACACACACACACACACACACACGCGTGCACACGGTTTGGAGCCTCAGTTCCAGAGTCAGCTTGCCACGCCCAGAGTGAGTAGTGATGACCAGATAAAGTCCCTTGGGCGTTAGACTTGCCTGTGGTTTAGAGTTACTAAAATGCTAAGGAAAAGCTATGTGCCAGCGGGGTCTGCAGCTACCTGAGATCACAGAGGTTCAACCCAGGCAAAAGGGCTCTAAAGATCCTGTTGCTAAAAAGCCCATTTCTCTTCAAAAGATAAAACCAAAACACTGCACGTTTTTATACTCCAAGCTTGTTGTATTTTGTGAGAATTATTAAAAGTTTACAGAGGCATTTCCACACCTTTGACTCAGAGCTTATTGTCTTTTAGGAATGAAAAGCATTTAATTCAAGACTCTAAACGTGGGAAATGAAGAGATTTTTTACATTGTATAAAAATAGCACAACATTAAAAGATCACTCAAAATAAATATAGCTATTTTAAAGTTGCTGAACCCCCGAGGGAAGAGGCAGGCAAGGGCTATGTACCATTTGCTAAGAAGCTGAGAGCTGTCTTTGAGCAGGCTGTGGTGGGCTCTGCCTCCTGCCCAGCACCCACCCATCCCTCTGCTGTCTACAGTGGGCTGCTTCTCGGACACCTTCTCCACAGTGCCCTCTCTTCTTTCTTCCTGGTTCATGTATTTAGTGTTGAGACACGGGGTCCATTTCTTTGCTTCATTTGGGCTCCTAGCCCTTCCCAACCCAGGCTCCTATACTTCTGCCTCAGCCCCTCCCTCCAAGTTCTGGTATTAACAGGCATCAGACTTTTTTTTTTCTGGGCATTTATCTCCAAACATCTTACCCTTCTGTCTCTGTCTCCATCCTTCTGGGGAATCTTATATTTTCACACCACAAGGACCGGGGTGGGACACTGCACATTCCCTGTGGTTTTGAATCCCCATATGGTGTGTCTGGAAACACCAACAGTTTAATAGTGCAGAGGAGAGAGAAAATTTAAAAAATACAGTTTCATCAAATAAGGCTGCTATGTCTTGAATGTGAAATACCCCCATAGGTCCATGTGTTTAAACAGTGAGTTCCACAGGGCAGTGGTGGCGCAAGCCTTTAATCCCAGCACTTGGGAGGCAGAGGTAGGTGGATTTCTGAATTCAAGGCCAGCCTGGTCTACAGAGTGCTTTCCAGGACAGCCAGGGTTATACAGAGAAACCCTGTCTTGAAAAACCAAAACCAAAACCAAAACCAAAACCAAAACCCAAACAAAAACAGTGAGTTCCAAAGTGGTAGAACTATTTGGGGGTTGGGGGTATGAGAATGTTTAGATGTGGGTCCTAGTTGGCAAATGTAGGGCTACTAGAACTATCACAAGATCTGGACACACCTCCTGCCTTCTCCATAAAGCCTTTTTACTTCAAGTCACTTCTTGTATTTGGTCTCAAAGACAAGAAAGGGAATTCACACAGAAGGAAGTCCTTAAACAAGACCTGACCACTGTCATTTCAAAGCTCAAGGAACTTAATGTTTTCCCCGCCCCCTTTCTTCAGTGTTCTTTAAACTGATTGGCTATCGCTCTGGGACCCCATGGTGCGCCACTGCAAGCCTAGCCCCAGGAAGTACACTGGAGAGAGCTTGCTCTGCTGAGAACTGCTCTAAGCCAGGCCGTGGGTGGGGGGACACTGGCTCTGAGCTCTTGCTGAGGGAGAAGTTGTTGGAGCAGCTATCCTCGGCAGGGCAGTGGTGGGGCAGTCCCTCACCGCCTCTGAGTAGTAAGATCTGGCATAAAGAAGATTCCTCTCCTCCTCCCCGCGCCCCACCCCCACCCCAGTCCAGCACAGGTACTCACATTAATACCTAAGGGATGGAGGCATCCCAAGCAAAGAAAAATATTAAAGAATTAAAGAATTTTTCCTTTTCATGTTTAAATTATTCTCCCTGCCCTAACAGGGTGGATTTTTTTGGTGGGGGTTGGAGGGGGATGGCCATTCCAGGTAATCTGGGGTTATCCCAGTATTTAGGGGCAGCAGCATAGTGAGAACTAAGCAGATGACAGAGATGAGGCCTGGAGGCAGGAAGGGCTTGCTGGATGTGGACCTATCGGCAGGGTGGGCCACCCAGAGCCTCACAGTGTCTTTCCTGGCTAATGCTGTCTGTGGCCCTGGCTTTCCAGCCACCAACAACTCTGTGTCCTTCCAGACACCCATGCCTTTCTACCAGTGAACCATACCATCTGTCCCTAGCATTATTCATCCAGGTTTTCCTTAGCACATTCAGGGGACCCTCCTGAGGCTCATCCCGGCTTGGAGCTGCCTGCCACCTTGGCAAAGTCAAGCATAGGGTGACACACTGGTCCTAAGGGGCAACAGAGCCCAGGATGCCCCTGAATGTCACCTGTACACCCACTCTCTTCCCAGCTACTGTTTAGCTATGCTCTTCTGTAGCACTCCTGGCTTGCCCCTCACAGGCACCCATTTACACACTCACTCTAATGTGCACGCACTCCTCAGACATTCATCCTCACACCTGAGCGTTGCACTCCTCACTCCCCAGTCCAGAGGTCATTTGTTCCTCACCCACACAATGCTTTCTTCCTTTCCAGGCCCTCTCTGAAAGGGGGAGGGAAGGGCACAATCAGACCCGCCCACCAGAGCCCCCCCACCAGAGCCCCGCCCACAGAATACTGACTTGCCTTCCTACACCAAGCCATCCCTGCTTAATGAATGGAACAAGCCATCTGCCACTGCTAGCCCCTTGTGCTCATTGCCTGTCTCATGCAGCGGACTTCCATACCTTTTGCTGACTCCTCCTTTCTATGTTTTGGTGAAGCAATGTAATCTCCATAGTAATTTGGGCTCCCAAGAACGGCATTTCTGAAATTCATTTATTCCTCAGGCTCTCTGCTAGGGTCTTAGTAACTCCTTGCCCCTAGCTTCCTATCCACTATAGGAAGCTCACATTCCTCCAGGCTGCTCACCCTGCCAGAGAGGTTAGTGCTAGATCTGGTCCTTCTTCCATGTTGTGGTGCTGAGAGTTCCCCATGACTGTCATTGCCAGGTGGGCTGTAAGAGATTGCTTCTCCACCCATTCCTTCCTCCTTCCTCAGCTCCCTGAGTCAGGTTCACAGTTGCAAGAGAAGGTGGGTGAGGTCAGAACTTGAAAGATGGGGAAGGGGAGTACAAATGTCAATAATGCTAACCTAAGGAACAAAGGTAGCATGGTCGCTGTACTTCCCCCTCCATACACTGTCACACAGGCACACACGCAGGCTGCCTTAACAGCATGACAGGATAACCCCAGGACACAGTGATATCTACCTTCTGGTGGGATGCTAACAGGAGGGACATTGTGGCCATTTGTGTGTGTGCACACCTTAGGAGCACATGGACCCCAGATCTTGCGGACTTCACCCCAGCACTGTCAGCCTTCCTGGCCAGGGACTAGAGCAAAAGGGGTCAGCTTCTTCTCATGCAGCCTGTGATGGACCACCCTTCCATGCTCTCCCTCCATGCTCTATGAAGAGGAACCAAGAAGAAGAGACCCACCAACTTAGGGTCACATTCACTAAGGAAACCCCATCTGTGCCAGGGAGTCTCCAGGGGATGCAGGTAAATACAAAGAGGCTGCGAGGAGCTCCAGGGGTATTTGAAGACTAGCTTCCAGGTGTCAAGTCTGTATGGCATTCTGTCTTCCCTTTCCTCTATGCCCCTCTTCTAAGTTCCTCTCTGGTCAATTCTATCCTGGATTGGGACGAAGCATCCTGCAGCTTCAGACAACTTCTTCATTCTCCCTAAGTTATCCCTGCTCCCAGTTCGAGTCTGGGTCTGTGAGGCAGACTGCCCTTTTATTTATGCTACACTCACACACCTGCACTCCCAACTCTATATTTAAATCAGACAACAAATCAATGGCACAGGGGGTTGAAATGGGAGGTGAAGGGAGGCCTGTGCATCTTCTCAACATTACTGCTGAGGACCATGGATGGTGACTGGCCTGAGGTCAACTCATAGCTGTCTCCCCAGCTGTTGTTCAGGGTCTGAGGTATGAAGCAATGAAGACCCATGAAAGTATGCTGGGGTTGATGTTTAGGATAAAGGAACACATTTTCACACTCCTTTTCTTCCCCTGTGGATTAAAGGATGTAGAAACCACCAAGAAGTTAATTCTCCGTAGACAGCACTGGGAGACTGTTCCCAGTTCCCCAGAAGGAGTCAGCTTCCAAGGACATACCAATGCCAAGGCTATGGCCCTGGAATGATTTTGGGATGATTTTTTTATAAACTGTGAGAGCCAAAGTTACATTTTAAATTTTAATTACTGTGCCTAAGAGATCCATAAAACAAAAATGCCTCTAACTCCTAAGCCCCTTGCCTAAGAACAGACAGCTCCTGAGATGCTGCCTGCTGCTGTCCCTGTAACAAGCCACATGCCTCTACTTCTCTGAACAAGTTTTGTTGACCCAGCTACCTCAGATGTGCTTGATCAGATCACACAGGGCAGCGGGAGGTATGTAGACTGACGTACAGTCAGGGGATGAAGGTGGAAAATATGCAAGCCTTTATAAACCTCCTGACCAATGCAGCTGGGGGCCATTTTGGGGACCCTCTAGGATGGGATTAGCCAGAGTCCATCATCCTGGCCGGTATTTAATTAAAGCTTGCTTAAAATTTGGCTCAAAATTGTGGTAGTAGTCTTACTCTCATCGAACGGGGTTAACAAAAACCAGCTCATGTCAAAAACAGAGTCTGGAAAGGAGTACTTCGGTAGAAGAAGATGGAAGGAAGGGCATTCCGAGCTATCCTCATGTCACCTGAGAGCTCCCTTTAGTGAGCACAGAAACAGAACCTTCTGGGAAGCAAGGGAGTCTGTGGAAGCTGCTTCTTTCCTGTGCTGCCCTCCTAATGAGAGGACACAAACACCCAGGAACTTCACAGACAGCAGGACACAACTCAGCAGACTGAAAATGCTTCCATTTTCTACTAATCTGTTCCAGCCTGAGATTTACCAAACTAAACCTAACCAAGGGTGAAACCTTCTTGTGAGCTATTTTTAAGTAGCCTCTTTCAAAGCTTCACTGAAATAAAATGATTCAACTTGGACCATCTGGGCTCCCATGAGTGCACCTATCATCCTAGGTAAGAACTTCCTGGAAAATATTAACAGACCCCTAACTCAGACCAGCAAAGGGGGGAGAGTGTTGTCAGACAGGATGTGAAGCTAATAGCAGAGATTCCCCCACTTTTCTGTGACCACCTACTCAATGTTATTAATGTATTTGAAAAGTACCCCATTTATGGCTTTGTTCTGTCACTATAAAAATTTAATCAAACATGGAATTTGGGGTAAGCTGAATCTGTGTCCCCAGGCTATGGTCACTCATTTTTGACTCCAGTGTAAATTCTTTCTTCTCAGTTTTTTCTGCTTTTGTATCATTCGCTGTTTCTGCTGCTCTCTTCCAGAGCTTCTCTAGCTGTGAACTGAGAGAGACCTGCATGGTTAGGTGGGAGGCATGTAGACTTTGAGCATGGCATGCTGGTCTGTCTCATCAAGAGATAGACACACAGGACACAGTGTGATGTTCAGTCAACCTGCAGGCACGTGTTTGGTTGCCGTCATCATCCTCTCTGCCTCACCTCTAGCATGGTCACCATCCTCTCTGCCTCGCCTCTAGCATGGTCACCATCCTCTCTGCCTCGCCTCTAGCATGGTCTCCATCCTCTCTGCCTCACCTCTAGCATGGTCACCATCCTCTCTGCCTCACCTCTAGCATGGTCACCATCCTCTCTCTCACCTCTAGCATGGTCACCATCCTCTCTCTCACCTCTAGCATGGTCACCATCCTCTCTCTCACCTCTAGCATGGTCACCATCCTCTCTGCCTCGCTTCTAGCATGGTCACCATCCTCTCTGTCTCACCTCTAGCATGGTCACCATCCTCTCTGCCTCGCTTCTAGCATGGTCACCATCCTCTCTGCCTCACCTCTAGCATGGTCACCATCCTCTCTGCCTCGCTTCTAGCATGGTCACCATCCTCTCTGCCTCACCTCTAGCATGGTCTCCATCCTCTCTGCCTCACCTCTAGCATGGTAGCCAGCCTCAGGCGGGTGCTCGGCCTCCGTAGATGGTGAGAAAGGGTGAAGACTTTCTGCCTCATGAAGTAGAAGGCACTATCCTCTTCAGGCCTGGGATTTAGGTGAGCCACCACAGTGTCCTTTCCTTCCAGCCACCAGGATGGCAGGTCAAGGGTCCCCCTGCCTCACTTCAGATGATAACTTTGTTCTGCCCAGAGGAAAGAGTATCACAGGATCTATATGTGAGATGGAAACTCTACTCTAAAAAGATTCATTATAAAGAGCATGATTAAACAATGAACAAAATCCTTCTGGGTGCCCATGAAAGAAAGCTCACTGTGATGGCAGCAGGGCTCTGTATGCTGCCCCCGGGCCCTTTCCTAAAGCCAGTAGACAAACACACAATCAGGGTGCACCATGGTTTTCCATCTCATTCATTTGACTGCAACAGAAACAGCAAATGAGTCCCGCACAGCTATACCTGATGATGAATCCTGTTTTCACAGCTACTGAGGATGTCAGGGCTCACACACACTGAGCTTGTGCAAGCCCCTCCATGACCTGCACTGGCATCAAGTTTGGGAGAACTTCTGATGGAAACATCTGGAGATGCCAGCCTATGAAGAAGAGCTTTGCTGAACTAGCCCGGAACCAGCCATACATTTGAAAGTGTTTTGTGATATAAACTTCTGGAACTTTAAAATTACTACACTTAAAAAAATCTTAAATAAACAAATATGTCAGAGAGAAAAAGCAGACATAAGGAGAGATTACTCTGAACTAAGAATGGGAGCAGTTTCTGATTCTAGAGTGAACTTCCAAACTGTGTGTGTGTGTATGTGTGTGTGTGTGTGTGTGTGTGTGTGTGTGTGTGCAAAAGTATGTCAGAGTATGTGAGGATAGTCCTGGCTCCTGAGGAATAAGGTTACACACATTATGACACTGATCTCCAGGAGCTGATGACCCAGAATGCATACACACGGAGCCTCTGGTGAATGCCATTGAGTAACTGAAAAACAGAACCAGCTGTCATCAGCATCACCTGTCACCTGCAAACAGTCCCCTGAGCACTTGGATCTGGCTGAAGTCCACCCTGTCCATGGACTGTACAGAGTGATGGGAAATACACTCATACCTCCTGGCACCTCTTTATGCTTTACATACTAGGCCAAAGTGAGAGAAAGGAGTTGGGAACAGGAGGGATAAAAGCAAGTGAGCTGGAGGCTGGGTCAGCCAACAACAGTGGGAAAGCAATTGAGAGGCTGGAGTGAGCGGTGGAGCAGGGTGTTGTGTTCTGGGCTGGCCCAAGGTGCTCCAGAGCAACAGTCCCTATGGAGCTGGTGAATAAACAGGGCTCCTGCTCATAGCTCTCAGCAGCTATTCATCCCTACAAAAGCCTGTACTGACATTTATTTCCATGTCCTGAAACCCCAGGGGCAACACCTTGCTGGATTGCAACCCTTCCTTTATGTTCTTGATGATTTCCAGACAGTGAGCATTTTAAAATTACATTACCCCATCAAGCCTTAGCTTACAGGAGACCCCCTGAGTAAGTCACATGGAGCCTATTTGATGCAAAAAAGCAAGAGGATTTTTAATATTCCAGTGCACTGGGACCGTCCCAGACCCTAAGGAGAGGTGGTGACCCCACACAGTTTGTTCAGTGAGCTTTTATACAATGTTCAGGGCAGCAGCCATTAGACACAATGTGATTGGCAAAACAGTATGACTTTTTAAACTGATTGGTCTTCAGGGAATGAGGTGGCAAGGACTTCCCTTGTCTGAAGGTGGGCATTGGTCCACCCTGTGGAATGTTCCCCACCCGCAGGTTGGTTTTCACCCTGTGATCTGAGCAATGTTAATTAGCCTTTCCCTTCTGGAGAGTTCCACTACCTTCCTAAAGTTCCTGAGCTTATCTTATTAAGGAAATTCCTGGCCTCCCCGTGGTTTTCTGAGATGTCCCTGTTTATTCAGATCTTACAAAAACTGTTTTGTCCTGCATCAAAACTCCTTTTTTGCCCCATCCCCACCTTGACCTGGTTAAACAAGACATTTCACATGTATTGAAACTGCTGATTAACAGAGTTCAACTCCACATTGTGTGAAGGCACTTTCACAAAGCCCTCATTCCCATGAGCTCTCCATTCCTGCAAGGCCTGTACAGGGTTGGCATGGCTCCCTTTACTTGACTTACAGTGGTGCTTGGCAGCCTGGTGCATAGCTGGGTTTTGGTGCTGTCATGTTCACATTTGGCCCAGGTTCCTCACTGCTGCCCATTCAGATAAAATGCCAGGGGATTTACATAAAGCTGCAGTTAAGTGGGGCTGGAAAGAAAACTTAAAGGTTAAGAGCACTGGGTGCTTTTCCAGAGTGCCTAGGTTCAAATCCTAGACTCTGCATGACGGTTTGTCACCTGTAAGTCTAGTCCCAGAGCGTCTTACACCTCATGGGCACCAGGCATGCACAGTTGGGGTGGACATGCATATACTCAGCCAGATACCCAAATGCATAAAAATTAATAAATCTTTTTTTTTTTTAAAGAATCATCAGTTCTTTCTCAAATTAGAGAAAGAACTATTTCACAAAATTTGTGGGGGCCAGCCTTAGGTAGAATCCTTGGAAACAGTGCAGGAGAACTTATGCCTGGAGACAGTCTTCAGATTCTCAATTAGAAGTATTATACTAAAGGATTTTCTTGCAGGGAAAGGGGGTGGAGTTGCCCAGAGGCCTGTTGAGCTTCTGAGCACAGTTTTGTTGTTATTCGTCTACAGAGAATTAAAACAGTCAATGGAAAAAGGAAATATGATACATTTTCTAAAAAATGCTGCAATGGCCATTCTTTTTGTTTACTTGGCAAAATACCACAGATCTAAAATGTCTCTGAAAGGCCTCAATCCAGATGAAAGTTTTCTCATGCTTTGGGCCAATATCAAATGGTAGAACATGAATTATATAGGTCAAGACTGTGACTTTAATTAATCTTCATTAATCTGGAAACATGGTAGAGATAGAACAGTGTAGACCAGGAGTTGTGGCTTTGGAGCCAAGGCATCTCAAATCAAGCAAAGACTACAGCTGCCATTCACCAAGGTGTCCTTTATATGAGTGAAAGAGAAAAGAAATGCAAGGAGAATCAAGACTATAATGACTCATGTGTGTGTGTGTGTGTGTGTGTGTGTGTGTGTGTGTGTAGATACTAAAGATGTATGCATGTATGCATGTATGTATGGAAGCCAGAGGTCAAACTCAGGTGTCATTCCTCAGAACTTCTCTATCTTGTTTTATGAGACCGGGTCTTTCACTAGGACCTGGGTCTCCTGCATTAGGCCAGGCTGACTGGCTAGCAAATCCCAGGAGTGCTTCTGTCCCCACCCTACCAGAACTGGGATTATATGCATAAACAGGCATGCCAGGTGACTAACATGATTCTGAGAATGGATCTCAGGTGTTCATGCTTTCAGAGCCTTTGGCATCTCAGACTTAACATGTGGTTAACTTGTGTAAGGGTCTATGGTTCACCAAAGAATGATACCCTGCACTCAAATAGTATGTAAAAGCAGAGTGTTTTTATTCTGCAGAAGTCCAGCATGCTATAGTCTCTCATTACCAAGATAGAGAGACAACCAAGTTAGCTTGGAGGCCTGATTTAAAGCAACTTAGGGGAATTCTGGGATAGGTGACCTCTATCTTAATCTGTTGGGTCCATCTCTATGGACATTCCAGAACCAATACCAGAATTGGAAACTGATGCTGGGGATGTCTGGAAACTGCTGCTGACCCATCGTCTTTGCTTCAGGCCAGGTGGCAGATGGTAGGCAGTTCCTGACTAGCTAACTGAAGCCAGGTGTTTTTGTTTTTGTTTTTGTTTTTGTGTTTGCTTGTTTGTTTTCTAGTAACTGACTTGCCTAGGCTTGTCTGGGCTTGCCCAGTACTTAGACTTGTAAGAACTGAGCAAACCGAGACATCTCATAAAAATACCGAGGAGCCAGGAATGTCCATTAAGCCTAAAGACAGAGAGCTTCAGAAGGGTTTACTCAACAAACATCCATCCCCAAGAGATACCCTAATTGTGGGGAGTAATGCCTGGTTCCAGGAAACGTCCCCAGGAGAGGGTGGGTCTCCCCCCACCCCTCTTACATGCAACAGGTATCTCCTCCTCACCTAGGGGACAAAGGTCAATGGAAACAAAGAATATTGGGAAAGATAACCAACTCATGCTGTAAAACTATGTTTTGAAAGGGTATAAAGAGTATGTGCTTTCATTCCTCGGCATCGCCTTTGCCTCAACGCAAATGACCCCAGTATACTGGATTACTAAAAGCCTCTTTCTTATTGCATCGATCTCTGTCTCTGTGTCTTCCTGAGTGGGACATCCATCCTCAATCTAACAGACTTAGTCTCCTAAACTGCCACTTTGTAGGCTAGTCAGCCTAGCCTTCTCATTTTTCCCTTCAGTTTTGTGCTATCTCAAATCCTTGAGATGTTTAATAAATCCATTCCTTAACAAACCTAACTAAAGCATTGATTCTATAGGGACCATAAGTCAAAGTTAACATCAGTAGGATCTATCTTGTAGTCTCTTTCTGCCTAAGGCCAAGGACTTTTTTGAACACCTCTGAGTGGCTACACAGGGTCACACAGTGGCTACACAGTGGCTGCTGAAGGAACAGCAAGTCTAGGCCTCGTCTGTAAGATTAGTTCTGCCAGAAAGGATAGGGACTCCTGAAGGGCCATGATGGACTTTTGCATCTCCTATATACCTGCATCTATTGCCGTCCATAGGGACTTGTAATTTGCATCTCCTATATACCTGCATCTATTGCCGTCCATAGGGACTTGTAATTTTCACCTTGGAGTATTAGGGCTGAGGCCTCTATATTAGCAGCTCCAGCCAGCCAGCTAAGGAGAGAACCTAGTAACATAGCAACACAATGGAAATGACCACCCTTTTAACCCAATTGTTTGGAGGTGTTAGCTGGTTGATGACATCCTCCCCAGAGTAAGAAGTCATTCTGGGTACAAGCTGTACTGGAATAACCAAAAGAAAAAAAAAAACAAAACCCTCAGTCATACAAAAAAATCCTTAGTATTTACAACCAGGCAATAAATGCGTGGGGTAAGCCCTGAGGTACAAGTTCACCAAGCATTCTCTGGGGGCAGCATGTGTCCTGAAACAGTAGGGGTTACAATGTGCTTGCAGAAGTGGAAATAGGCTGGGGGTTTCTTATTTCCAATGCAGAGTCCCTGTCCAGTAACCAACAGTTCTATGTTAAGTCTGGGGAGAGAGGAGTTCAGAACTGGCAGTCCAATCAGCTTTCTTGCCAGCCATTGTGAATTTGATGATAAGCTTCTTCCATCACCTCCTGGGGTACCCAGATAGTAAGGGGGGTAGTGGCTGAGGCAGCGAAGTGTAAGCAGCAAGAAAACAGCATCAGGAGCACTGGATTTGCAGTTTTAGCTATCCTTAGGGTGTGGGGTAATGACCTTCCATTGTTCTTGTGGCACTTTCCCTGGAAGTCTCCTCCACTAAGACCTCAACTGCAGGCTTAACGTGGGAGTGGTGTATCCACATCCTGGTCCTGTTCATTTTAACAACCATAGGTGTGCTCAGGATCATGGCATAAGGTCCTTTGCAGCCAGGTTCCAGAATCATGTGGTTATGTCTCTTAATCCAGACTTCATTACCTGGTTCAAAGCAATGGGGGTTAGGGGGAGGGTCAGACTCATAAACTTGGTGGATGGCAGGCCACAGTTGCTTCTGGATTCTATGGAGGGCTTCCAAGGATTTTAAAACTTATGTTGGTCATATTCAGCTAAGATAGCAGACTGAAAGTTAGGCAACATGGAAAGGGACCTAACTTTCAAAGGGGGTGGGGCCAATGTATAGGAGGTGTTCCTAGCCCTATATAAGGCATAATGTAGGAGAGACAAGCAGTCACTGCCGGCTTCAGGGGTTAATTTGGTCAAAGCCTCCTTCAGGGTCCACTTTCTCCTCTCAACTCACCCTGAACTCTGGTCTGTATGCACAATGTAATTACCAATTGTCCCCAGAACCTGTGCTAGAGATTCAGTTACCCGAGAGATGAATGCTGGTCCATTGTCAGACCCAAAGCAGGGTAGGCAAATCATACCTGGTTATGTTTTCCAGAAGTTTCTTTGCCATTATACTGGCAGTCTCCTTTGTAGGGTAGGCTTCTGCCAATCTTGAAAAGGTGTCTACAAAAACTAGTAAATATTTATATCCATATGGTCCTGGTTTTATTTCTGTACAATCTATTTCCAATTAGTCCCTGGCCTTTGACCCCTGATTCTAGTTCCTGGAGCGGCTCCTTGATTGGGGACTTATGAGTTAGCTTGGCAGGTGGCACAGTCTGAGATTACCTGATCAACCAAGTGTCCTAAATCAAATATTTGTTCCTTGCCCCTCACAGCAATTCCTTCAGTTTTCAGTGACCAGGTGTGAAACTCGATGAATCTGATGGATGAGTTGCTTAGCAAACTCCTTAGGTAGGATGGTGCAGCCTTCAGAGGTGAACAACCATCCGTCTCTTCTGGAAACTCCTTGGCATTTTGCCTGATCTCATTTATCTTCAGCAATATATTCAGGGATGGCTGGGAGTGCATGGGGCAGCAAAGCTACCAGGATGTCAGCAAGGGAATTGTGGGTAGCCTCCCTTTTCACCTTTATTAGCTAGCCTGTTCCTTCGTGGTATTTCTGATGTCCTTTAATGATGCCCATGGCAATGAATTATGGCCATTTTGAGAGGAAGCCATAATGTCTCTAATAAAACAAGTATTTTTTTCCTTATTTTTGATGGTTTTCCTTCATCAGTCAATAATCCCATCTGCTATTAGTGTTAGCTATGGCTCCTTTAGTCAGTTTTGAAGCTTGGGTTAGAACCTTAGTTCAGCGTTTTTGGGCTGAAGTTTCTGGTGGCAAAGTAGTTGCCCAAATAATAGAGTCCAAGTCTCCCTTGTAACCTGAATCCATTCTGGATGAAGCTGCTCCCATCCATGAAGTAGATACATTCCACATCTGGCCAGGGTATGTCAGTCGAGTCTGACATGATGTTCTAGATGTACAATCATGCTGCACATCTGTGGCCAGGTGAGGTAGCCGGGTGGTTGGGTTTATGGCAGATGATGGGCTTTATCATATGCAAGGGGGATTCAAAAGTATAGGCTGAAAGTGTACCAGTCTGGCATTAGATAGCCACCAGCCAGGTAGATTCTTGAGAGTGCCCTCAATAGCATGGGGAATGGTAATAATACATTCCTGCCCCACGGTTATTTTGTCAGCATCCTTGACTAGCAGAGCAGTGGCAGCTATGATCTAGAGGCAGCCCTGGTCATCCTTGGGCCACAAGGTCCTGCTTCTTAGATAAATAAGCCATAGGTCTTTTCTGTGGTCTCAAAGTTTGGGTGAGCACTCCTTTTCTATCCCCTTTCTCTGATCCACATACAGGTGGAAAGGTTTGTGAATGTCTGGGAGGGTCAAGACCAGCACCTCCAATAAAGCTCTTCCTAGAGTCTTAAAAGCCAGGTCCATCTCTGGGGTCCATTCTATTTTGGCTCTTGTCCCCAGTGGTCTCATATAATGGTTTAGCTATCTTAATGAACCATGATATCCAAAGGTAGATCCCAGAAATTTCCATACTTGCCTTCAGGTTAATGGAACTGGGATGTTGAGAATGGTTTACTTCCAGGGCGTTTAACAGCATGCATTGGCTGCCCCTCCTTGAATATGTACCCCAGATAGGTGACCTCAGGCTGACAAAGCTGAGCCTTCTTTGCAGACACTTGGTAGTAGTCAAGTTGATTCAGCTCCTGTAGCAAGTCTCAGTGTGGCCTCCTGACATGTCTCCAAGTCATTCTGTGACTGAAGTTTCCAATGGCTGTCAGGGGGAGTGTGGTTATCCAAAGCCGTGTTCACAGCTGACTGGTGCTCTCTGACTTTTGGGCCAAAAGCAGTGTAGATCTTGTAGACTTCAAAAAGTCTTTCTTGGATATTCTCTGGGTCTGTCATTCTTTCCCTGCGTCACCTGGCTCACATTAGATAAATTTGTGGGCTGTTGGTGGTCTCTCAGAGGCCCCTCATCAGAATCTGGCAGTGGACCTGGAGCTTCTCCTTTACCTTCAACAGTATTAAAATCCCAATCAGGGCAAGGCAAAGGAAAGGCATGCAAAGATATCAGCCTAGACTTGAGTGGGCAGCCTATTTATTCCGGAACCAATTTCCAGAAACCTCCCATGATCCTTCCTTTCTCCCCCGCCAACCCTTCTTCCCTGCTCCTGCCCCACCCCCTGTTGTGAAAGGACCTGGAGCAGTTCTTGATGGTGGTGGGCTGGTGAGTCACCACAATTGAATCTAGAAGACCTGTAAGAGTTGATGGTCTTTCTAAAAATTGGGAGTTCTTCACCTTCCAATTCTAAGGATCATTATTGGCAAATGTCACAAACTGTCTCCTCTGAGCATCTGGGGATCCTGTGGCCCAGAGGGATAATGCCATAATAGAGTCAACCCTCTAGGCAGTGTGGCCTGTGAGGTGGACTCCAAGTGGAGTCAGGAGAGTCTGGGGAGTCAGCTGCAGCTCCTCCCTCAGCCTGTGCTGGCTGGGCAGGGCCAGTGGTGGCAGGAACAGGAGGAACATAAGTAGGGGGACAGAGATCTTCCTCAGAGAGCAGAAAGGGGGAGCAAGGCAGGAACTGAGGCAGACCTTCCTTTAGAGAAGAAAGGTGGGGAGCAGCGAGCCCCAGGCCTCATAAACTAAATAAACCTTCACCCTATAAATGATTGGGAGATAGAAAGTGTCCTCCTCAGGCCATCCTACTTTATAGGTGGGCCATTCATTCCTGGAAAAGATGGTTGTACATTTTCCCAACCTACTCATGATTGTTTTTAATCTTAGAAAATAATTCCTTAATTCCTTCTACAAGTAAACCCAGGCTCTCTCTATTAACCAGCTCTAATTTATAACCGTGTCAGTATATGTAAACCATTTTGCCCTTATAGATTTAGTAAATTCTCTTATTTAAAATATATAGTACACTTTGTAGATGTGTGATTCTTCCTCCATGAATCTCTAATGCTTTTGAATGTTTATTAGTTGAGCATCACCAAACCTTGGAAGATAAAATCGGAGGGAGGGAGTTCTAAAACAGCCAGGAGACTCTGAGATATTAAACGCCCTGATCAATGCCAACAAAGAGCCCACTACCATTTAGAAGCTCACTACCAAGAGGCTTAATGGGCAGGTCTAAACACCGGCCCACAATCTCACAGACAATCAGCATTCATTTACTGCTGCATCCCAGTGGCTATTGTCCTGCAGATTGAGGTCAAGCCCCAGCTTCTCAGAGCCTGGGAATAATTCCAGCCTGTCTGAAGCCATCAGAGCCTGTGTGCTCTTACAGCAAGTTGCCTAAATTAGTTTGTATACGCTACAATTTAGTAGTGTTCTCAGAACCACTTCACGAAGGATAGGCCAGAACCAATTTCCTGGAGCTGGTCCAGCCGTTCTAAAGATGGTGTGCATGTGGAGGGGGGCAGTGACTCTCACACATGCTGGTGTGCTGACTCTCACACATGCTGGTGTGCTGATTCTCTCCTCCACTGAGGTAGCCCGAGCACTGTTATTCTCTGAGAACCCTGTACTTCTGAGGAGCCCCAGCCCTTTTGTACTATTCATAGTTTACCAATTCTGACCTTTCTTCCTTTTAGATAAATTAAGTTCTAAAACTTTCTATCTCGTACACATTCCTTTTAAACACATAATTAGATCAAGTTCATATTTCAACTTTGCCAGGAGTATATTTTGATTCTGGCCACAATGGAACAAGAAGACCTCAGCCTCAGCATGGCCATTAGAGACAGGGGTGCAGTGTTCAGTCTTCAGAGAACAGACAATGCCATACAGCAAACCTCGAGAGATGGAAAAGAGCTACCGAGTCTCTAAATCTCCACCTCATTGCCTGAAGCATGCTTCCTAGCTACAGAATAAGGTAGGAAGGGGCATGAAAAACCAGAGAGTCCAGAGCTGGATGAGGCCACTGAGGCTAGACTGTGAAGCAAGGTGCCCAAAAGGCCCTTTGGGCCTCTCTAGCATGCTTCATGGAGTCTCTGGCTAAATGGACACCTGTGTACAAGCTCAGGTGGATAGATGCTGGACCAAAGCCTAACTAAGCACACATCAGAATTGTGGGCTGGGAGCTAGAGATGTGGCTCAGCAGATAAGAGCACTGGCTGATCTTCTACCCAGGTTCAGTTCCCAGCACCCACATGGCAGTTAACAACTGTCTGGAATTTCAATTCCAGAGGATCTGATACCCTCTTCTGCTTCTGCAAGCACGAAGTACACATGTAATGTACAAACATACATGTAGACAAAACATTCATACACATAAAATAATACACACATACATACATACATGCATAATCTTCATAAAAAACACTTTCATTATTTTTAAAATTGTGGACTGCACTTAGAGCAGGAAAGAAGGAATGTTGGCATTGTCACATGCCAGGAACCCCCACATGTGTTAAAATTCTCCTAGAAAAAGCTCATAATAATATTGAACTTAATGGTCCAAAGATGGAAATATTTCTCTGAAGTTATGAACCAGGTGTGGGGTCCATCATGCCCAGGTGAATATGAATTTGTAGTTGATTTATAGTTGTCCTGACCAGTGACTATGACTACAAAAGGCGTCAGATGTTCCACAAATTAGAAAGACACAATTGAAACTGGCTTCATTTGCATATGACACATTCACCACTGCAGAAAAGAGACAGGAACCTAATGAATCTGTTCATCAAAGTTATGGGATAAAAGATCAATACACAGCCAGGCGGTGGTGGCACACGCCTTCAATACACAGCCGGGCCGTGGTGGCGCACGCTTTCAATACACAGCCAGGCGGTGGTGGCTCAGCCTTTAATCCCAGCACCTGGGAGGCAGAGGCAGGCGGATTTCTGAGTTCGAGGCCAGCCTGGTCTACAGAGTGAGTTCCAGGACAGCCAGGGCTATACAGAGAAACCCTGTCTTGAAAAACAAACAAACAAACAAACAAACAAACAAAAACCCCCAAAGATCAATATAGAACGTGAATGCTTTTCTTATACACTACCAGTGAAGACTTAGAAGAATATTTTTAAAATCTCAGTATGTCATTGATAGTATTAACTAAGCGAGTTCTTTTTAAATGCACGGTGTTTATAGCTACAGAAGAGAGAGCTAGTCTACCTGCAAATCACTCAGCGTCACCAACACACCAATCCTGAAAAGGTGATCCACAAGAGCCAACAAAGACTGATCAATATTGAGTTCTCTGGAAACTGACAAACTTACTCTAAAGTTACATTGAAATATGTATAGATTATGATCAGACAAAACAACTCAGTATTTTATTGTTTAAATCTGTGTGCATAGGTGTTTGGTCCACAGGTGCACCTGGTGCTTCAGGAGGCCATAGGGCATCCTGATTCCCTGAAGCTGGAGCTGTGGATGGTTGTGAGCTACAATATCGGGACTGGAAACTGAACCTGGGTTCTCTGCAGAGGCAACAAGTGCTCTTATCTGCTAGCCATTTCTGCAGCCCATGGCTCATCAGCACAAGCAAAGGGATTTCAAAGGAGGAAGATACACTGAGACCCAAACTTCAAGACTTTAAAGAAGCATCTTTAACCAAGAAATTGCATGAGTGCTAAAAGGGGATTCAGGCTGTTGGCAGGCAGAATAGAGTTCCAGATAGGATCTGCAGCTTTACAAAGGGCAGCTGTGAAGGCCCAGCAAATGCTGATCACCCTGTCAGTATTCTGGGCTTCCACATCAAGCTTCATTTTTTAACTTAGTGTCTCAGCTTTTAACAGACTGAAAGTGGATTATGGGACTAGTGTAAAATCACAGTTATGAAACTTCTAGAAACAAATCAGGAAAGACCACGATGACTTGGCGGGAGGAAACTATCAAGCCAGGCATGCAAAAGTAGAACTCATAAAAGAAAAGCAAACAACTTTTTCTTCAAAGGACAAGATTAAGGATGCTAAGAAAAAAGATAGCAAGACATGTACTGAGAAATCTATGAAAATAATTAATGAATTATATGTGCTTGAAAATTTTCAATTCAGTAACCTGAAGGCAATGGCCCAACTTAAATGGTAGCAGGTTTTGATCAATCCTAAGATCCAGACATCAAATGAACACACAGAGAAATCATCAGCCCCACACGTCACAACCAGCCTGCCCTTCCCTAAGTCTTAAGCAATAATTTGACCTCTAATTTCTTTTCTACAGGAAACAAAAACATCATCACAGAATTACCTGCGTAAGAATGATAATATTTGTATCTGAAATATTCCAAAGCTGGAAATGACCCACATGCCCAACACCTGTCAAGTAGAAAACACAGTTATACTAAGTGACCATTACAGAATCCCACTGAGAAAAGCACAAATAACAGACAGACAGAAACCAAACTTGCAAACAGCAGACAGACAGAAACCAAACTTGGAAAAGACACAGCAGTGAGGGCTTCTGCTGCATAGTCCCAGGCAGCACACTCCAGGGGCACCTAGCATCGCTCTAGCCACAGGACTAAAATGTGGACATGAGCTTCCCAGAGGCCAAGACTTCAGAAGGGAGAGTGTTTAGGCATAAAATTGTTAAAACATCATAAGCATGATGGTACTACACAGCTGAGTGTTGCCGGAGCCTCTGAACTACACTGTTAAATTGGAGAATTTTAATGAATGCAAATTATACCTCTATAAAGATGACACAAGATGCATGAAGGAAAGGAGGGAGCAAGAGAGCAAGGGAAGAGACTCTGAGATTGGAGTCTACCATGCAGTGACTGGCAGGCATCTCAGGGGAATGTTAGTCACCAAAGTACCCCGATTAGGGTGTCTTTCTGTCATAGTTTGGAGAAGTAAAATGTACTTTAATGGATTGATTTCTAGAACATGATGCATCTACTAAAAGCAAAGTTCAAGTCACATTAATATAGCTTAAAAGCAAAGAAATTAATAATAATAAAAATGTGGGGTGAGAGCCTTAGCATAATACTATTAAAAGAAGGATGAAGGGGAGGTAACATCAAGGGCCTTTGACAAAAATCATCAAAACCTGTTTTTTCACAATCTTGAAAATCAATCAACATCTTGTGAGAGTTTTGATTTTACTATAGAAAAATGGCTCCCACCCCAAGGTGGTCTCTGTGCCACCATGTCTATGCAGCAGCCTGAACTTTCCTTCCATCAGGGCAGGGTAAAGGTAGTTGCACAAGGAATCAATTCCATTCCTAAGTTGATAGCCTGAAGAAATGGATCCATGTCTGCACAAAGCTCACACATGAATCGGTTGTGGATTTGATCTAATGCTTGTATTATGTTAATTGTGCCCCCCAAATTGCAAGAGAATTGTCCCCATCCCCAGTTGGTTTTGATTGATAAATAAAGTTTCCAGTGGCCAATGCCTGGGTAGGGAGACAAAGGCATGACTTTAGGATTCCTGGGCAAAGGGACCAAAGGAGGAAGAAGGAGACAGAGCTACCAAGCCAGAAAAGGAGTAAAGACCAGGCCTGAGAGATACAGAAGAGAGAGCACAACAATCATGTAAGAGTCAGGGATCTGGCCCAGGAGGGCTACAGGTCTAAGTCTGTGGTAGTAAAGGTGGACTATAGATGTTAGTAAGTATAATAACTCAGGAATATCAGAGGGGAGTGTGTTAGCTGCATGGAGCTTAAGAAGTGGCCCAACTATTGTGCTGTTTAAGGAATATTAACAGTGGGGCAGGTAGTGAAGAACACATGTAGCTGCCTCTGGTTCAATTAGAGAAGAGGTTAATTGACAACTGAAACATGAATCTGTACAGTACTACTAAACAGAAAGGCCCCAAAGTGCAGAGTTCAAAGGTCCCCAGCTGATGAACGAATAAAGAAAACGTGGCAGGCCCATAGGTAGAGATGATTCAGTTACACATAGCAAGGAAGCACTTTATGAGCTTCCCATGCTATAAGAAAGATGGAAGTCCCCAAAGACCAAACAGTATGAGTATGTTTGTGTGAAGAATACAGAACAGGCAAGTCCATAGAAATGGGAGAAGAAAACAGGGATGGATGCCAATTGTATATTTGTGTGTGTGTGTGTGTGTGTGTGTGTGTGTGTGTGTGTGTGTGTGAGAGAGAGAGAGAGAGAGAGAGAGAGAGAGAGAGAGAGAGAAAGAAAGAGAGAGAGAGAAAGAGAGAGAGAGAGAGAGAACAGGGATGGATGCCAATTGTATATTTGTATGTGTATGTGTTTTTGTTGGTATATGTATATTTGTGTATATATGTATATATGTATATATATGTGTGTGTGTGCTGTGTTGTGTTTTGTGTGCATGTACATGCACATGCTTTGACACGTGTGAAGGTCAATGGACAACTTGTGAGAGTTAATTTTCCCTTTCCAAAATGCAGGTTCTAGGAATCAAACATAGGTTGTCAGGCTTGGCAACAAGCACCTTTACCACAGAGCATTTCAGCAGCCCACAGTTATCTCAGTTTAGGTCATAGTATAAGTTCTTCAGATCTACAAATATACTAAAATGCCAGAGTTGCATACTTTTAAAAATATCAACTTATGAATTATATATTAATAAAAATTGTCATGGAAACTATATCCTACTGCTTATTAGTTACTCGCCCAGTCTTTATGATCAAATACCTGTCAAGCAGTAACTTAAGAGAGAAAGGTTCCCCTTTTAAGAAGGAATGAAATGTCTACCTTTTGGTCTTCCTTCTTCTTGAGTTCCTTGTGGA
>NW_022196901.1:21591335-21624059 GCF_008632895.1 Mastomys coucha | reverse complement strand
AAAAAAAAAAAAAAAAAAAAGAGAGAAAGGTTCATTTTGGCTTACAGTTCAAAGGGGAAATCATGGTGTCAAGAGTGTGAGGAAACTGGTCACACTGCACCTGCTGTCAGCAAAATGAGCAAGGGGCTATCTGGTTGTTTGTGCAAAGCTGCTGCTTACATGCAGGGTGGATGGTCACTTCTTTGGCTAACCTTTCAAAAACACCCTTCTAGACACACCTATAGTTGTGTTTCCACGCTAATTCTAAATCTCATCAAGTTGATAGTCAAGATTAACCATGATAATTCATTAATATGAAAGATACATTTTATAGTAAATAATTCTAACAATATACCAACTCTGTCAAAATGAGAGACAAAAGACAAAGACAAGACCCCTTACCAACATCACAAAATTACAACTCTATGCATGGTGCTTAATTTTTTCCAGGGGAACCCATGATCTCCAGTGCATTCCTGGAGTCCTCTGCCCTTCTACTGCTCTTTCTTCAGGATCACGTTGAAGGATGGATGAAGTTGGTATACAGCTGTTCTCTGAGCTGCAGGGTATTGGCATTGATACTGTTCTGCAGGTGTTCAGAGCGGTGGGATACAGACTGGTTGCACAGTCAGGTGAGCTTAACTTTCTAGAATCTTGCAAGATTTATGGGGATCCTTGGTAAATGTGACAGTAACAAACATGTACCTTCTCTTTGTAGCTCAGGAGAAAACTGGATGTAGTGTCCATCATTGGGGGCAGTCATTACTGGCTCAGCATAAGTGTTCTGGCTACATCTCATCATTGACTAAATCAATCAATGTTGTGTATGGTACCTGCTTCATAACTATGATGACCCTGGGTTTACACTCTTTTACAGTTTAGAGACTGGGAATTGACACAATACATCCTATTCATTTCACAGAGCACTAATCCCTATATTGCCTAGACATCTCTCAAGTTTCACTTAGAAAGTTAAAGACCAGGAACACCTACCCTACATCCTATAACCCAGAGAAACACTGCCAGAGGTAGTTGATATCTGGATGACCAAATAAAAAGGGTATAAGACCCAATGTTCCTGCCATCACTGCCAAAAACTCTGTGACATTCTGTATTGTTTCTTCTGTGACTTCTGCTCTGTAGGCTGATGGCTGCTCAAGCTGAAGCCTGACTCTAATCTGATGCTCTATTGTCTTCTTGATAAGTCTCCTGGGAAAACCTGGGAAAACCTGGGGAAATGTCCTTCAAAGAAACTGAAACCTAATATTACAGAGTTCTGAGATCATTATGGAGTATTAGATGTTAGAGTATTTCCCAGCACACATCACATCCCACCATCAAACTAACTTACAATAGGTCATGCAGATAGAACAAACTTGCCTGAATGCTATATGACCTCCTTCCCACTAAAGGTTGAATCTCCTGAGGTCCTGCTCTGAGCCAGAGATGGCCTAATTTAAGATAAATGACACCATTCATTTTCTCTACTTCCTCTAAGAGTCATTGTGATTTTTATAACACCTTAGTCCTTGAAGAATCAATATAGAAAAAGAGAGGCAACACAGACAAATGTCTTTACTTTCTTTCTGCCCTGGAACAGGAGGTCAAGACAATGTCCATGCATCAAGGATTTAGGTCAGCATGAGGTAGCCATGGAAAGAGGACACATGAAGGGAGATAATGTGATAAGGTTAGGAATCTCTCTTAAGCTATAGAAAGAAGTGCAGGACCTAGAGGAGCATAACAGAATCCTTCAGAACACTGTATCTTGTTATAAGTACCAGTTTACACACACACACACACACACACACACACACACACACACACCTGACTACATGTAAGCCACTGGTAATAAAACTGAACATAGCTTGACAGGTTTCAGTTCAATTGCCTGACAGCATAAATCCTCCACACTCCCAGAGAGCACACTTTTATGCCTCTTCTTTGATTCCTCTCATTCATCTTCCACAGCTAGTCTGTCACTAAGCCAGAGGCTTCCTCTTTATAAAGACTTTCTAAAGTTACCTCTTCCTTAAAGCACTCACCAGTCTCTAGGGTCTCAACAAACACATCTTTCTGGTATGACTTTTCTCCATCAAGAATTCAACCACCATCAAGTTTGCATGTATGAACAGAAAGGTTAAATTCAAGCTAGTGAGATCCAAAAGCAGGTTATGCTTTTGAATAAAACCAAGCATATTTCCAGACTAATCCAGCAACAAGGTTTCTATCAGCACTTGCAGGAACAGCAGTGCTACAGAAATGGGACACAGAAGACGTGTGGAATTTCTACACACTGGTGAAGCTAAGCTGCCCACACTCCAGGCCATGGAGGATGCTACCAAAGGAGCCATGGCTTCATTCTTAACAACCATGTGAAACTGGCCAAAGGAATGACCAAAAAGATTGATGATCAAAAACTAGAGAAATAATCAAACATTCAAATTGTCACCATAGTAAGAGTTCTAGATGCTGAAACCTCATGCTGTTTGAAACATGAAACTGGGACTGAGAATGATTCAGTTGGCAAATGCTGGCTTTGAAAGATGAGGACCTGAGTTCACTCTGCAGAAGGCACATTAAAAGTCCAGGTGCAGCAGCATGCTTACAATCCAAGTCTTGTGGTGGCAGAGATAGGCAGCTCCATGGGGGCTCACTGGCTAGTTAGCCTAGCCTACTTGTCCAGTTCCAGGTTTGTGAATGACTGTGTATCAAAAGCTATAGTGGGCACAGTTGCCCTCTGGCCTCCAAACATACATATGCACCTACACACATGCATCTGCACACTCATAAAAATGTACATACTCAAAAAATTTGCAAAATAAAAATCTATTCTAAACTGTGAATTAATGAGAGCATTAGTGAGCATGTGTCACAGATTATTTTAGAACATAAATGTGATGATATGAGCAAGCTGAGAGTTATGGTTTGAGACTGAGGAAGTCCTGGCTGAAAGATAAATTATTGTGCCATGCAAGAAATTTAATAGAGCAAAAATTATTAATAGTCTTGTCATGATTTATGAAAATCCTAGCTCTTTGCATATAGCTGAATATAGGGGGAAATCACTGGGGTAGAGAATAAAGTGTTAGGCCAAGGTTTGATCTCACATGACCCACTGCAGACCTTTACCAGGTTCTACCAGACATAAGACCCTCTAAACATAAACACATTGCCAGTTCATCGAGCTGAGTACCAATCTGTACTCTTTTCTTGGAAAATCAGCAAAGATAATAAATGGTACTCTCAAGTTGGTGTCACTACCCTCAAACCTCAGAAGTAATTCTGGTGCTTGAATAGGAAATGTTTCCCCAAGCGCTCTTGTGTATATGAAAAGTTGGTTCCCAGTTATTATTGCTGCTTAGAAGGTGGTGGAACCTTAGATATGAACTTGAGAGTGAGTGGCAGCACTGAGTCATTGGAGGTAGGCCTTAAAGGTGATATCCATCCCAGATTCTTGTCTGTAGCTCTGGACTTCCTGGTCAGCCAGCACGTGAGAGGCAGCCTCCATGTGTTCCTGTCACTGTTCTCAGAGACACTGTAACTGCCACATCTTTCACACCACAAAAGACTTAGACAAGGAGCCAAAAATCAATCATTAGGATTTAAGGTGGTTATTTTTAACTGTCAACTTTACTAAAATCTAGAAGAATCCTAGAAGGGAGTATATAAGGGACTGACTAGACTAGGCTGTGTGCATGCCTATGGGGGAGGATCCTAATGAGTCAGAAGATCTATGCACTGTGGGTAGCACCATTTCCTAAGTAGAGGATCCTAGGTTGTGTAAGAGTGGAGAGAGCAAGCTGAGCACTAACATGCAAGCATTAAAGCACTGCTCTCTGCTTCTGCCTAGGCATGTAGCATGACTTTGACATCATTGCAATGATGGACCATAATCTGGAATTGTGAAGTAAAGAAACCTTTTATCAGTTAAGTTGCTTTGCCAGTATGTTTTATCACAACAGGAAAGGAAACTAAGAAAGGTCAATTACATGAGGTAAGAAAAATGACTCAATGCCCCTAGGTTCCAGAGGGACACTGTGGATGCCAGGAACCATCAGAGTATTGTCTTCCTGGGGCTGGAAGTGAGACCAGGGAAGAGGATATGGGATCTTCAGAAATAAAGAAAATGGGATGCAACAACAATTTTCCAGGAGCATTTATTACATTCTAAAACCCTTGGAACAAAATAACCCTTTTCTGGGATCTCTGAAGTTCCATGTCCTGTTTAATTTTAACTGTCATCTTGGTACAGCCTAGAGTCATCTGAGAAAAAAGCTTTAATTAAAGGATTCTCTTGATCAGATTTGCCTGTGGAAGACTGTCTTGACTTGTCAATTGATTTAGGCAGGCCCACTGTGGGAGGCACAATTCCCTAGGTAGGTAGTCCTTGAATGCCTAAGAAAGCTAATTGACCTTGAGTTAATCAGCCATCTATTTGCATTCCTCTATGCTTTTTCCTTCAAGTTCTGGCCCTAACTTCCCTCAGTGGTGGCCAGTAACCTGGAAACATAAGCCAAATAAACTATTTCCATCCATAAATTGCTTTTTGAGAGAGTATAAAAGAATGAAAGTAGAACATTTTGTGATAGCTAACCCAGCAGTAGGACACCTTCCAGCATATTCTCATGTGTAGATTTGCCTGCATTGCTCAGAACAGTTTTGCTGCACATGCTGTACATGAAGAAGCACATAGCTCTATGTTTCAGCAAGTAGCCTATGTACACAAACACCATCTCACTAAAGCAAGTGAGATGTCTTCTGCCTTTCAGTAACATGAAGTCCCCACAGGTCCCTGATCTTGTGAAGTGCTCCAAATTCCAAGAGATTTGAGTTCCTTCCTGTGTGGATCACCTTCCTCTTGGGGGCTATGTCTTTCTCTTTTCACTGGCTTCACTTTTTCTTATCTCTCAAGCAAATGTTGACCACTCTAATATACCACATTTCCGTAGGCACATTCCTTAAAATAAAGAAGGTAATTGTGGAGTTGTTTTCTTTCCTCTAGGGCCTTCAGCAACCATTATGAATAGTGGTGCAAACCATTTCAGAGAACTTGAGCCAAGGAGCTGTCCATTATGCCTGGAGGAAAGTCACCAAGCAAGTCAAACTTGAACTGGGCCTTGAAGGATGGTTAAGAGTATGGAATTATGGAAATGAAGGAAGAATCTGCTAAGAGAATATTATTAAAAAAAAAAAACAAGAAATTCCACGTGATAGTCAAAATTGTTCGTGTAGTTTGATATTACTGAATTGCAAAGTAGTTTCTGGTTGGAGGAGTGGTGTTCACATATTCTTAGAATTCTAGATTGTTCCATTTGGGAAGATAATGACAATCACTAAGACAAATAAAACATGGAGTACCAAGTACATCCTGACTTATTGAGAATGAGAACTCCAGGGAGTGTCAGTTAGCTAAGAAGTTTAAAAACAAAAAAGCAAATCCATGTAAGGGATGGAACGGAACATGTAGCACCCAGGAGGCAATAGCTGAGGCAAGGAGCAGGCTAAGTCACTCAATACTGGGACGTTACTTACCTGACTAGCAATAGAGAGGACCAAAAGGCTAGAGATACCTGTAAAGTTGAGGTAGCTAAGAGTCAAAAGACTCAAAGAACTCTTATATCTTTATAGAAAAGCAGGAGTCTATTCTCATGGTAACAGTGGAAGAACCAGACTTTCAAAAAAAATTAAAAAGAACTGGTCATTAGTAATAAAAATCTACAGACCATATAAAATGGACCTGAGGTTGAATAGAGTCATCTCAGGTCAGATCTTCAAACTAATGTATCAGGAAAGGCCTTTATCATCATCACACCCTCTGCTCCTGTCAGCTCTTTCCTCTCGGAGACCTGGGCACATTTTCGAGCTCAAGTACAGTATGTTTTACAAGGGACCATACATTCTACTTTTATGCAGCCTCCTGGATTCTGGGACAGACTTTCTTGGTATTGTAAGAGACCCTCAACTTTCGATATGTGTCAGTCCTCTGGAAGATCTCTGCTCACACAGGAGCTCTTCAGTCATTAGCTCTGACACACGTGGCTTCACCTGTACAGGACCAGGCCATGGTTAAACTCAGAATGTTGAAGTCTACTCTTTAAAAGGAAGCTTTCTCCACTAACCTGTGTATGGCAGTGGGCACATGTGCATGTGTGTGGTCATGTGCTGGGGTGCATGTGTGAGTGTGGATGTACAGTGTTCACACATAGGTGGAGACCTAAGAGCAGGTTTAAATCTCATTCCTCAGGACAATATCTACCTAAGGATTTTCTGAGCTTTTCACTGACATGAAACTGACCTATTTGTCTGGCCCATGAGCCTTTGCTTCCCAACTCTAAGATACAAGGCCAACTTAAAAAGAAAAAAACAAAACAAAACAAAAAAAAAAATAATGAAAAGATGTCTTCTGTGATGAATTCGAATTCTTACACTTTCAAGGTAAGTGGTTTACTTCCTAAAGCTTTGTCCCCAGTCCTTCCATCAACCTTGAATGCCCTTGCTCCTCATCAACTCTGCCTACACCCAAGGTCAATGCCAGGGCAAATGTAAGGGGAAGGAGTGTGGCGTTCACAGCTGTGTGTGCTCACAGCTTTGTGCTTCTATGCACAGAGCAGACTGGTGAGGGGAGCCTCCCTCTGGACTCTAGGAGGACCAAGAGACCAACATAAAGCCATTCTCATTGTTACCAGGAGTATGACATCTGCTTCTCTTTCTAGCCTTCAGGATAATCTCCTTCTATCCTGAGATGCCTTAAAAATAGCTCAGAGCAATTTTCAAAGCCTAATAGTCATTAAAAGAGGTACTAGAAATGATCACATACACTCAGGCTCAAAAGTGCAGGGGGGGTGGTTCCAGCTGTCTCATTAGCATGCCAACCAGCCACCCAAGAAGTGGAGATTTGCTACTATCACCTTCAGGACAGCTTCAGGACCTCTCACCCTTTACAGAGATACTTGTGCCTGCTTGGTGCTTTCTTAATGGGAAACCAAAGAAGATGTGCCTGTGCCTTCAGGCATGCAGCAATCTCACATCAGTTCATAACTTGATGTTCCCTATGGGCTCTGAGGGCTCTAAAGGGAATGCAAAACCACATGCTATTCTATTCCTGAAGAAAGCAAACTCTCAGGCTGCTGAGATGGCTGTGGTCCAACCAGATGATGATTAAGCACAGCAATGAAAACAGTCCATCCAATTCTCTGTGATAGATTGAAGTTCAATATTGTCCTTGATCCATACTTCCGCTCCCTCTACTTAGCATCCTTTGTGGGGCTCTTGAAAATTACCACAGCTTTCTCTTTCAAGAACTTTCCTTTCACCAGAAGAGTTCAAAATGGTAGTATCTGAATAATGTGCTCTTGACAAACTAAAACTACGCTTTGGATGCTAAGAAGATGTGCGTAAGGGGGTAAGCTTCACTGCGTGTGCGTAGGGGGTGAGCTTCACTGCATGTGCGTAGGGGGTAAGCTTCACTGCATGTGCGTAGGGGGTGAGCTTCACTGCATGTGCGTAGGGGGTGAGCTTCACTGCTAACCGTATCTGTGAACCATACATCCAAACGCCTAGATTTGGGCCATGCACCCTGTTTTCTAGAATCCTTTTCAAAAGCTAGAATCCTTTCTTCAGTGCGTTATCCTCTGCCCCTGATTTTTGAAATTGTGTGATATATTGTCATGGAATTCCAAAGGATACATACAAAAGCACTCACAGAGTGGTGTGCTAAGGGGGACAGTGCACATATGCATCATAACTTATAGTAACTTTGAGAATGAAATTTGTTTGCTTACTGCATTCTTTTCTCATCTGTACCTTAAAAAAATGATACAGCTGGAGCGTTGCTGACTTGAAAGTTCATAATGCCCCAGAGTCTGAAGGCCTTTGGGTAATGACTAGAAACTACATGTAGAAACTCTGCGTCATTCAACTGTTTCATGCACAAAGTTACAAAAATGCTGCATAAGCCTACCATTGGTATGTGTATGCAATGTACCTACAACACATGAAGGAATGCTGTTCTTAGACCTGAGAACCAACCCCAGGACTTCACAGCATGTACTCCAAAATCTAAGCCATACCAGATGATAACTGTGAATGTCACTCACAGAGCATGCTGGAATGAACACTAGGCATGGCTTTATCTTCCTGGGTTCTACCTCCACACACTGCCTTGTTTAGAGCACATATTCTATCAGAAAAGGCAAAGTGACTATTTGTATTTCCATGTATGATCAGTGGGACTGTAAAGTAGTGGGGCCACCCCTTTATGATCTGACTTTCCACTTTCTATTTCAGTTTTTCTTTTGTAACTCATATCCACCCAGCCCATTTCTTAGCACTTCTGTGAGAGGAAGGTTGCATGTATGTGCAAGGAGGGCTAGCCCACTGCACTCATCTTGGCACTTTTGGTAAAAACAGAACCTGAAAGTCATTTGCACATCCACTCAGAAACTGTGCTCAGTGGGCACGATGGAAGTCTCTCTGTGTGGCAGTGTGTACAGAGGAGGTGGGAAGTCTGTGTGGCAGTGTGTACAGAGGAGGTGGATGCTCATTCAAACTGCAGTCAGTAACTTGATGTAGACAAACACACTGCTGTGTGAAATATACATTTGGAAAAATATACTGTAACCAGTGTGTATTGTTTCCTCATTTTCACTGGTTCTTTGAAAATTTCATATAATCTATCTTGATCATATCACTGAACTCCTCCCAGATATATTCCATCTCTACTTCTGCAACTTTTATCCACTTGTACTCCATAGAGTTTTAAATACAGTCTGTGCTGCCCATAAACTCTGAGGTGTGTAGCCTTTTACTGAGCAGAGGCTACACTCCTGAGGAGAATGGGCTATCCTATTCCCAACAGTTATCAGTTGCCAATAGCTCCATATATATATACAATCCTAGGTACAAAAATATATGTCTCTATGTGTGCATATATGGATATATTATCATATATATATATATATATGTATATACATATATATATATATATATATATATATATATATAAAACAGAGAGAGGGGAAGGACAGAGAGAGAGAGAGAGAGAGGGGGAGAGAGAGAGAGAGAGAGAGAGAGAGAGAGAGAGAGAGAGAGAGAAGTAATTTGCTTGCTAAAGTAATATCAGAATATTTTCTCGGAAAGTTGCTAGGCTAATAGGACAAATTATAAGGGGCTTACATGTAATTACACCAATATCTATCTTTGTCTTATATTTTAAATGCTCACTTTAATTACAACTTACAGAAAGCAGAAGAGGATCCAGGAAATAATTAACTGCATCATATACCTTCACACATAACATAGCCACTTCTCAGTGCTCATATAGCTCTGACAATCTTTGAGGGGTTCCAGCCATTTCCTTGTGGTTCACCCAGTATCAAAGATGCCAAGAAGTACGCGGAGTTATTTCAGCAGTTGTAGTAGCTCTTAGACAGGTTGATGGAGAGGACATAGACTAGTTAGCTTAAAATCTGAAGAGAAGAAACTTCTTCTTGCATGCAGTCATGTCAAGGTTGCATAAAGACAGAGACACAAGTAAACTCACATAGTTCTTCCATTGTATGACTTAATTAGGAGAATAGAACTTACAATTGGGCTTCCACCAGAGGCATCTGAAGGTGATGTACTCACTGTCCCCATAAATGAAATCTCCTCAGTATGATGTAAAGATAGTCACATCTTGAATCCTTCAAGACACAATGATTGGGAGTGCAGGGGTAAAAGTCCATGCCCAGGGAGCACCTGGGACTCAATGCATTGTTGAGAACCAGGACACTTGAGGTTCACTTAGGATCCATGAAAATGAGCAGGGCATGAAGCAAAGGCAAGAGGCGTTGTATGAGAATGCTGGGAGCTGAGGTCAGAATATGTGTCTACTGGCAATGACATCTGAGATTAAATGCAAAGCAGAGATTTCTATGGCTGACATCCTGTCACTGTTAGTGAGCAACAGTTTAGAAGCAGTCTGCCAAGAAAGTGGAGTCAGAACAGCATCTTAGTCCTCCTTCTTAATACTGCTGTGGTAGTTAATGTTGTCAGCAGGATCTAGAATGATCTGGAAGATAAACTTCTGGACATGTCTGTAAGGTGGGTGGCAGGGGGCTGCTTAGATTCTGTTTACTGTGGTGGGAAAGCTTACCCTGAATGTGGAAGACATCATGCCAATGGCTGGGCTCCAGACTGAGGAGGCAACCTGAGTACCAGCATTCCTAGCTCTCTGCTGCCTGACTGTGGGTGCAGTGTGGCCCATGCTCCTGCCACTGTGCCTGCTCTGCCACAATGGTATCCTGTTAAACCAAAACTAAGCCCTTCACCCCTAGGTTGCTTTTATCAGATATTTTTCACTGCAAGAAGAAAAATAACCAATGCAATACAGAGTTGACCTTTTCTGCTTCACACATTTCAGTAGAACATTGCTGCTCTTCCGGCTGCAGGCAAGCTTCCACAGCCTGCATGTATCTCCTGGTCAGGCAAGTCAGTGCTTTGTGTGAAACATGTCTGAGAGCAGCTTGGCTTCTGAGTGCCTGGCAGTGTTTTCTAAAGGTCTTCATGTCTGTGCTACAGGTATTAAGCTGATGTCCTACATGGCAGAGGCCTTTCTGCACATGCCAGGAAATAAGCCAAGTTTTTAGGGAGGAATGGGCATGGGTCCATATCCAGAGAAGCCAGGTGACATGAACTGAGGTGTAACATCTGATCTTGCTGTCTTCCATCCCAGAAGCAGAGCAAGATGAGCAGAAAAAGGACAGGTGTCAGAGAACCAAGGATGTCAGCCCTACCCTGCAATCCTAGAATTTGAAATAAATTGGCAGGGTCCAGGGGGGTAGCTTGACAAGACATCTGCATCAATGAAGTGCCTGTCACTTATTCATGAGGATTTTAGGTCTTCAGAACTCATATAAAAATCTGGGCATGGAGCCAATGTACCTGTAAGCCAAGAAGGGGGATGGAGCTAAAAAGATAGACACGGAATCCCTGGAGCTTGCTGACCAAAAAAAAAAAAAAAAAAAAGTCTAACCAAATGATGAACTCCTGGTTCAGTGAAAGGCCCTGTCTCGAAAAGGAAGGTTTATAACAACCAAGGACACTGGGACAGGAATGGTTTCATAAGCACATGGATATATATATGCACATATGCACTCCCCATATGCATATGTATACACACACATACACACACATACACACACACACACACACACACATACACACGTGAAAGTGGGGTCTGGGGAGATGGCTCAGTTAGTAAAGTTATTGCTGTACAATCATAACCTCACAAACCTACACTTCCTGAGTTCAAATCCCTGCACCCACCTGTGACCTTTGTGTGACCTTTCCCCTTGCTTACCAGCCCTCCCTCACATTCCAAACTCTGAATAACAACAGTGAAACAGCACTATAGGAATGTTTATCATGAAAACTAGAGAAGGTGACATAGAGAGCTAAAAAATGCCTCTGTGAGGGATATTTCAACCATGATGATGATGGTGGTGGTGGTGATTTCTGCCAGTAAAATTATATTTCCATGCCAAGGCACTTATCCACCATCTTCTGTACTATGATACTCCTGCTACAGAGCTTCAAAGACAGGAGACTTGCCCAGAAGCTTGTAGGCCAACAAGAGACTGACTCACCAAGGTGGAAGGAGAGAATGGACTCCTGAACATTGTCTTCTGACCTCCATACACATGACAAATTATGTGTACATAAACACACACACATACACACACACACACAAATTATTAAAAAATTTTGCCAATACTTGAAATTTTAACTTCACATAAACCCCACATTTACAGATTAACTAACTTACAAAATTACGAGCTTTGTCGTCTTCCTGAGCATTCCATACTGGAATGACAAGGTGGAGAGATGTCTCAGCCATTAAGAGTATGTGCTGGTCTGTAAGAACATCCTGGCTTTGAACTCACATGGCAACCTATCTGAAAACCTTCTATATGTCCACTTCCAGGTGATCTGACACCTTCTTCTGACATCCACAGCTTTACACATGTATACACACACAGGCAAAGCACTCATACACAGAAACTAAAATAAATAGATCTGCAACGTTCCATATTGGAAAGACTGTCATGAGTCCTCTGTTAGGACTAGGATTCCTAGGACAACACAAACACACCCTGCACCTTAGAGCTGGATACCTCCCATCAGATTTGACTCCTCACACTAACCTTGTTGCTTGCTCACCTTGGCAGACTCTGAGATTTTTAGCCCCTAGTTATGTCTTAGGGTCATACAGAGAAATGAAACCAGTAATAGAAAGAAATAGAAGGATATGGCCACAGGGCAATGAGTCTTGACTAGTCAAAGCTTTAATAGGAGGAGTCATCTGTCTGGAGATTTTAGCATCATTCAGTACAAGTCTAAAGGTCTTCTATTCCAGAGCTGCAGTCCTGATCTAGTTCAAGGTCATAGACAACTGAGAGGATAGCCTGTTACTGGGGAGGTCAGCTCTTTGCTTTACTGAAGTTTTCCACAGACTCGATGAAGCACATAAACTCTGTGGACAGCAACTTTCCCAGTGTTCACTGGATTAAGTGGTAATATAATCTACACACATCGCAAGAGATAACTTGTAATAGGACACCATGGCCAGACAAGTTGCTATATGAGATTAACAAGTTAATAACAGACTGACACCTTTGCCTGATATACAAGCCCTCTTTAAGAGGTAAGCTTAGCATTCCTCATATTGAAAAGACAGGGAAATAAGAATGGGACAAAACTTGAATTTCATCAGATATTTATTTTGCTTTTTTTCTAAGAAAAGAAATTCTTTAAGACAGACATCTTTGGTTACAGCTTGCTATTACCTATGACATATTTAATGCAGAGAATGATCCATAGAGTTTTCCTGATGGGAACTTAACACATCAACTTGACTAGCTGATGGTGGCCAGTTATTTGGGTAAAGACTAGCCTAGGTGCTCTGTGAGGGGATCTTAGCATTTACATCCATAGTCACTTATATCTAAAGTCAGCTTGAATTAAAGGAGATGAACACCAAGAATAGAGGTGACCTTTGCCTGATGCATTGCATAGGAGAGCAAACCCCAAGAATTCTTAGAACTCCTCCCTTGAGAGACTTACATGAAACTCATATCTGTTTCTAGTGTACAAGTGTATGGCTCAGGTTCCAAACCTGCTTGTGATCCATTTCATTAGTACTTGTGTGTGTGTGTGTGTGTGTGTGTGTGTGTGTGTGTGTGTGAGCATGTGAGTGTGTGTTTGGGGAGGGTCGGGGGCAAGTTCTCTTTCTCTAGAGATCCCATGATATCTCAAAACGAATGTCAGATCTGAGCTGAATGCTTTTTTTTCTAAATCTTTTTTGCTTGAAGGTGGAGGAACCTGGGGCTCGGGTCAATAGTAGAGCACCTGCTTAGCTTGCACAAGGTTCTGCATTTAGTCCCTAGCCTCCACTCGCAACACATACATCTATATTTTTCTATGTCTCCCTCTTTCTTACTACAGATTACTAAAGAAGTCAGGATACTGAACACTCAAGACTAGCCCCAGCACATTCAGTAGGTCACCAGAGAGGCAAGTGTGCATTCCTGTTCAGGTCTTCTTTCTTGTTCATCACCTCTAGCCTGAGCCACAGCAATTTGTGAATGAGTTTGAGGAGACTACTCGTTAGGGCCAAGTAGGAGGCAGACTAGACACTTTGTATGTAGAAAAACAAGACTCTGGAAGATATGTGCTACTGTCCTGATTCCATCCCTGACTATATTTGCAATCTTGGGTGAGTTTCCCAAAGTTCTTTGACTTCCATGTGATAACAAGGGGCAGTGACAGTTGACAGTGCCAACCCTTATTTAATTCTTGTGGTTTTGATGATAAAATAGAAATCAGATCTTAGGAAACCCTTCATATTTAAAGAATGATTAAAGAGTATTTTAGAGAATGAGAAAGAAACCCCTCACCCACATACAGACACTTGACAATGTTCATGGCTCCTCCAAGCTCTCCCAATTGTAGTTTCCCCTCATGGCTATAGACAGGAGATAAAAGCAGGTTCTCAGAGCTTTCATGCTGCCTGTCCTCATCATAAAGGCCAAACAAATACCATGGACTCCAGGGAAAGGTGCACACATACAATTTTCTTCTGTGTTAAGATGCGCTTGATGCAGTCGTTTTCCATAACAGGTCTCTGAAGCCCCATTTAGCCGTGAGAGAATTAAAAGCACACTTTGAATCTCAGCAAGTCTCACCCAAGGATACTGAGGACAAAGCAATGGCCTACAAAGCCATTCTACAAAGCTTTTGACAGATGTTTGACTTCTCTGGGCCTTGTTTTAATCATCTAGAATTTGGAATGTCAATGTGCCTGATGGTAGTGTCCAGAAATGAGTGACAAGAAGAAAGTTGTATTTAGTGGATGTCAGACAAACTGAGCATTGACCATGGGCAGAGTCAGTATCCTCCCTACAAAGAATTCAAGGAAGTCTAGTGCTTTAGAGAGGCATGCTCTACTACAACCACAAGGACAGGCTTCCCAGGCAACAGAGTTGTTGCCCTGGGTGAGTTTTCTTGGGGGACAACAGACAAAGGGGAATTTTTGTTGTATAGTATTGGAAAGTTATGGAAGGTTCCCACCAAAGCTGAAGAGAAAGGAAACTCTTTGCCTTGGTGGTGAGGCTGACTAGCGTGCAGGTCCAACAAGACAGTGTGTCTCCTTGTAGGGAAGGCGTGAGGCAGAGGACCATCCTGCTGCCTGGATTGATCCAAATAAGGATGAGGCAGCATACCATATTATGTTCTCAGGGCTCTCTCCTCCTACCTGAGTCAGCTCAAAGCCTCTCCACCCATCAGCATCTCTGACATAAATAGCTACATGTTCAGGTCCTTCTTAATTAAAATCTCTAGGCTTGAGGAAACAGCTCTGTGGTAGAGTGTTTGCCTTGCATGCTCGAGGCCCTAGGATCTGTCCTCCTCACTGCACACTCAATGGCTCATGTCCTCTTCCTCTGTTTCTCCCTCCTTGCAGCAGCAGTCTTCTCAGGAATGGCTCTCTCTGAAAGCATGCTCTTCACCACCCCAGAGCTTCCCGTGTCCACCTCCTCTTTACTCTGCACCGCACTGCCCACACAGTGGCGCTGGCTGGGCTCACCAGCCATGTGGATCGACAGGGCAGCTTCAGCATTATCTGTGAGCACTCAGTTGACATTTCTCTCTTCTTGGTGTGCTCACTTCACCATATTTGCTACCTACTTCCCACAGCCCTGTCTACCCACTCACCTCTTGAGTGTAGGCTGGGCCCCGTGTTCCATCCTTTCTACCTTGCACATGCATAACTGGCTTCTGTCACTACTAAACATGCAGCGTGACCCCGGTTGATCTGCAGGCTCAGCCATACTCTGCCTGGGTTCTGCTATCAACATGTCCCTTTCAGTCCCACATGCCCACATCTGGCTGCCTAAATTCCCATCACCTCTGCTCTTTGCTATTCCTACTTGCCTGTCTTGGGAAGAAGCTCAACATCCACCCAAGTGTCAAATTAGAACCAAGTCTCCTCTCCCTAGATTTCTCCATGAGAGCAATTAGTGAGCCCATCTCCCAAACATCTTGTATTACCTTTGTCTGCATTTTCCTCTGTGGGTGATGGATGTAACTTCCTAGTCTTTCTCTTCCCTAACCTAATTTCCCATGTCTACTTTCTACCCACATAGATGATGCTAACAAGCAACTGTGCTTACAGCAAGGTTGTACTATACTGTGGCTCCATCGCCCACAAGACCCATGGAACTTATGTAAAAAGGTTGTTATCTCACCATTAGGCTTCAGTTCTAACCTAATTTTCTATCACATCACAACCACCCATGTCTAACTAAGCTCATGCTTGAGCCCTGAGACCTCTCTCTGGTCACGCTGACATATTCCTGGAATCCTTTCATGCCCCCCCTGACAAACTGCTATTCACCCTCCATCCTTAGAGCTGATTTACAATTTCTGAAACATTCATCTCAGGAAACTTTCTCTGCCTTGCTACCGTTTTGAGGCTACACTTGAGCTACCATTTTGATGTTTGGTCTGCTGCTATGTATTATAATGCTAAATTCTGTATCCCAAAGTCTCATTTATGAGTGAATTCTCACATATATCAGCTTTTGAGGTTAAAAACCATGCTCCTTAATTGAAAATTATTGGTTGAGTAAAAATGGCTACAGCCAGTTACTGGAGGGAATAGAGGTAGGCAGGTTTTCAGTTACCTGGTTGGGGATTGTAGGTAAAGAGGAGAAGAAGGACATGGGAGGGAACAGGAAGCTGCCATGATAGGAGATAGACCATGAACACATGGCCAAGAGAAACAGCAAGTATTTGGGGTACATCACTGGGGAAGTAGCCAAGCCAGCAGTTAGAAAAGTAGATTAGGGGTGACCCCCAGTAATTGTCAAAGCCTAATAAAATAACCATAGTCTGAGTCTCACTCATTTGTAAGATAAATGGTTCAACTACACTTCCCAGTATATACATAGTGTATTCTGAGCCTGTGCCTAGAGTTGGCTGCTCGCCTACCTATGCCCACCACTGGGCTATAAGCTGTCATCCCTTCTTCATACCAGGTTTACTTTCTCTTGGCCCAAGGGAAGTTACAGGGGGTTGTGATGGGTCACTCCTCCTCATCCTATTCCCACAGCCGGATACCTCTGAGAGCAAAAGCAGCTGTGCCTCCAAGGCTCTGGTAGCTCCTATTCTGTGGCTCCTTGCTTTGAATGTATCAATGGTTCCAGCTCAGTGGTTCTCAACCTTCCTAATGCTGAGACCTTTTAATGCAGTTCCTCATGCTGTGGTGACCACCAAACAGCATTATTTTCATTGCTACTTCATAACTGTAATTTTGTTACTGTTATGAATGGTAATGTAAATATTTGATATGCAGAATTCCTTAACTGACCCCAAAAGGGTCACAACCCAAAGGTTGGGAACCACTGCACAACTTGCTTAATGGCAGGAAGAAATTCCTACGTGTTCACAGATGTCACTTTGTCTCCCAGTACACTAGCAGGGAACTGAATCCATCCCTAAAAGGGGAAATTAGGTTTATAAGAGACTTTTGCATAGTTTGGGGCATTGCAACCAAAACTATAATTACAAAAATGTTCTACATTTAGGTACTGAAAACTCACCTTGCTCTTCAGGGAAGGAGGAAGAGATGAGAATGGAGGGCCTGATGGGAAGGCAGAAGTGAAAGTGTGGGGCTACTTGAGATGGTAGAAGAGAATTAGCAGAGGTGGCAGTGGGCACAGGGAGGGCAGTGGAGAAAGGATGAGTTGGGACAGAGTGGAAGACATGTATGCCGATGTCACAATAAAGTCCATTACTGCGCCTGCCAACTCACACATGAAGCTAAAACAACAGAGTCAGCTTGCTTGCATGGAAGAGACCATGCAGCCCACATTTCCTCTGGCAGTGTGTGTTACTCCACCTTTCCTTTCTGCTGCAGAAAACATCACTGAACAAGACTGAAGGTGGGGAAAGCCAGCAGCTGGGTGTGGGCAGCCTCTTCCCCAAGCAGCCTTGAAAGCAATGCAGGATCCTAGATACCAAGTCCTTCAGGCAGGGGCATGAAAACATCTGAGACTAGAAGTAAATGTCATACACAGCCTGGCACAAGGGACAGTCACCTGCCTCAATGAGCCACCAAGTATCTCCATTTATTGCCTTTAGCTCTCCCTTTGGCCCTACTACTTCCCTCCCCCACCCCAAGACTGCCCACTGTATTAGCAAGACCTGCTTTTCAGAACCTGGCTTCCTCACTGGGACTCTCCCATTGCATAACATTATACTACACAAACTTAGTGCTTTTTTCCTTGTCAGTCTTTCTTTTACTAATCTAAATTACAGGCCTCCATGTAGAAAGACTAAGAGGGGAAAGATTTTGACTTTTCCTCCAGTCATGAACATGAAGAAGGAGAGAGGCTGGTCAATCCTCCATCACAGCCTGGAAAGTCAACCTGATTTTAGGCTTGTACCCATCAGAACTATGAGATAGATGTTTTTGCCATTTAAGTCTGGGCTATATGGTGACAGTCACCCAGGATGCCAATACCTCCAACCTGGGTGCACAGGTTCAGTATATTCAAAGGCAAGTGTGCACTTTCTGCACAGGGTACCATGGTTTCCTGTGTCTCCAGAGGATCTGGGTATACCAAGAGACCCTGATCATCTGAGGAACACCATGCTGTCAAGGTGCAATGTGGCTCATCTTTTGTGGTCTGCAGACTCTGGGATAAGAGCTATCCTCCTGCTACATTCTGGAAATGAGCAGCTCCCACCAACAGACACTGACCACAACCTTATCCGTCCTTTGTGTGTCCAAACTGCTTTCTATTCTAATTAAAATTCTAAGTTGCTCTTGCTTCCAGTTTTCATGTATGTGTGAGTATGGATCTGGATATGCATAGGTGCTTGCTTGTGGAGTCTAGTGGATGATGTTGGGAAACATAGGCAACCACTCTTCTGCCTTATTCATTGAGGCAGGTTCTCTCAATCAAACCCAGAGTGTGCTGATATGGTTTGTCTCACTTGTTGGTTTGCTCTGGGATCCCTATCTCTACCTTTCAAGATTGGAACTACATATGGGTCACCATCCCTACCTAGTGTTTCATGGGTTCTAGGGATATGGATTCCAATCCTCACACTTTCATGAACTGTTAAAGCATCTCTTGAGCCCTTCAATTCCTTTTTGATGGTGGCAAATATTATCCATCTTTGACTTAGCACACCTCCCAGAAAGCTTTCACCAGCCTGAAGACCATATCTATCCTTCCCACTTCTCCTCAACTCTGAACTGCCATCTGCACAGCCTACATCAAGTTTCCTTCTGCCATCTGCACAACCTACATCAAGTTTCCTCTGCACTTGACCATCTCTCACCAGGGAGGCTATGGCATTGTAGAGGACAGATAGAACTTGCTCTTACACTTCCAGATTTTTAAAAGATGGCCATGTACATCCAAGGCTCCGTGTGGAATTTTATTGATGACACTCAATGTTGTCCTACTGTAATATAAAGATTTAGGAGAAAGCCTGTAGTGAGAACTTTGGTTTCTTTAAGAAACATAGAAATATTATAAGAATATGTTTTTTATTTTAATCCCATGTGTGGGATATGGGCATATCCTTCAGATTGTCCTCAGGAGCTGACTATCATTTGGCTCACAGGAGTATAATTTTGACAGCTTCAGATAGTTTCTATGAGATTTGAAATTCTGGGAATTCTCAGGGGGCATATAAATGCTAGGGCCTAAGAGATAGGTGGGTTGTTGTTAGGTTGTTGGTTCTTTGTTGTTGGTTGCAGTTTAAGTAGTCATGCATAAAAAGGAAGCAACAAGAAGAAATTAGATATACTGACATCAAGGATCAAAGTTGCCCCAAGGACCTTGCTGCTCCTAATCATCAGGAAGTAGTAGAATGACAACATCACCCCTTTCCAGGCCCTGACTCTATGTAGAGACTTCTTTCCTTTCCTCTCTATCCATTTCCCCCTCTTATCTAGTGTTAGGGGGTTGAAAGAGTGGAAGAAAAGGGGTGGAGAAGGGTGTAAGGCAAAGATAAGTATAAAAGCTAATCTTTGGTCACCATGGCACACAGACTGGGGGCACACAGGACAAGAGACATGGTGCTACTGGAAACTGCTCCCTTAGCTTTATGGACAGCCCTTTACTTCTTGGTTTGCCTCTTTTACACAGATTGAGTGAGAATAGCAGATTGGGGAAAATAGCAAATAACACCTTAGCCAGACCTCCAAGGAGAGTATGGCCCATGGGAAGATCTCTTTACATCTCCAACAGTGTACACACCAGCCTTAAGGACCCAGGAAAGGTGACCTCTTGACACTCTATTTCGGTAGTTTCCTAAGCTCATCAATGTCCTCCTCTCAGAAGACAGCATTCCATCATTCCATTTGTGTCTCCATTTCAACCCACACAGCAACATCTCCTCACTGGGACAGTTCAGCCATTTCTGTTGGGACCCCCATTTACAAATACTGATACAGATATGACCTCCTTCAAGATATGACTAGCACCTTGGGTGGAGGGATTAGAAAGGTAGACTGTGCTCTTTGCATCTCAAGAGGAGATGGAAATGAGGGGCTCTTGGCAAAGAACAGAGAGAGTGCCCAGTGTCCCAAGGGGATGCAAAGAGTGCATGGTCATAGAGAGACAGAGTCACAGGCACAAATATCACAAGGTCTGTGGCCCTGGTCTGTGATCAGGGAGCTCTATGGTGCTCCTAGACAGCAGCAGAGAGAGCAGAGGTAAAAGTAAGAAGCAACCAGGGCTGTAGCTTCAAGACTGAGCAGCCACTCCATTCCAAGGTGGTCTTCAAGACCCTGTGTAATCTGATCCTCAGCCTCCTCAGCGTCTTCCTTATGACCCCCAATCTGTTACAGTGAGACTGAACCTCTCCAGCCCACAGCCTCTCTAATCCCAGAGACTTCACTCATTCTCTGCCTTTCTTTCCTCCACAGGTCATCCACTAGTTCATCCCCTAGAATCCAGCATCACTGCCACAGGAGCAGAACCTACATCTTTTTCCTTATTCTTCTATACTCAAACAAACTGTTGATGCAATATTCTACCACTGGCTAGGGAGCATGTATACACACACACACACACACACACACACACACACACACACACACACACAGGTCCATGCGTGCCTATGCACTCACATGTCCGGGCACTCAATGCTCATACACTTGTTAACCCCAGCATAGCTTATAGATGCTGCTGAGTGACGGCCAGGCCAGGGAGGGATATGGGAAACAGCCCAATATAGCTCACTGCAGCACAGCTTCTTCCTGCAACCCCTTCCGTGGGTAATTTGGGTCTGGCTTCCCCTGTAGGCAATGGCTTCTCTGTTGTGTCACTTGGCTCAGTCTCCATGTACACAGCAGATGCTCATTTGCCTAAATGGGGAGCCATGGAGCTGCTGCAAAGAGAGAAGAAGAGAGGAAGGAGACAGACTGCAAGCTGGGAAGGAGGGCTCATTTCTAGCTAGGTGCTGGTTTGCTTTCTGTGACTAAATGCAGTGTAGCCTCACTCAGATGAGTACACGGTGACTATAAATATTAAACACAAACTGTATTATGTGTTTAATAAACATTGCTAGCTTACAGGGAGACAAAATTGTTTTCTATAAACATATGTAAAGCTGGCAGACACACTTTTCTGGAAATAATGTATGAAAAACCCTCTCCTTTGGCTTGTTTGTTCATATCACAGCAGGACCATTGTGGGATCTGAATAGAGCCAGTGTTCAGCTTCCCAGGGATGCCTCTGACCCATCCTCACACAGAAAAGGAAGGGACTACCTGGGGCCAGAGTCACTTCAGGAAATCTTAATGAAGCTGCCTTGTCCTGTCCTTCCATGTGAGAAGGAGCAAAGTAGAGTGAAAGCTAAGGATGTGACTCATGTGCGAGGGCTTCAGGGGCCAACACAGTTCTTGAATACCTCATGTGTTATTTGGACTCTCTGGCTGTCCTCTCCTTTAGACAGATAACTGTATACATACATACATACATGCATACATACATATATGTACATATATATTGACAAAAACTCAATTTTATAATGTGAAACTGGGCGGAAGAGCTCTTGACCTCCACATATCCTTTTAACTGCCAGCAGGTACCCTGCACTGGCCATTCAGGCCTCCAGATCTTCAATTGTGGCATTTAGGGAGTATCTAGCCAATAGAAAAATTATCTTTGGGCCCCCAATAAATCCCTCATCAATAAAACTCCACTTGAGATATATAGCCAGTGAGATTCGGGCTTTTACATAATCTCCAGTGAGAAAGTTGAAAGAGGATAAATACAAGGGAACTGGAGATAATATCCAAGGCCAAATGAAGCCAGACTCAGCCGTGTCCACGGTTTAGTTCACAGACAGCACTACCTTTGAGTTAACCTCCTCAACAATTGGTAAAGGTCAGTGCAGAGTGGAGCAGTGGAGTTTCTGGCTTACCCAAGTAATTACTAGGTAGGAGCTAGAACTGCAGCTAATGAAAGGACTGGCAAGTGATACAGCCAGTGGATCAGAAGCCAGGTCTTATGGGTTCAGAGGCAAACGAAGATACTGTGGTGCCAGGGGGTACTCTCGGGTACCTGTTGTAAGGAGCCAGAGCCTGGCCAGGAAGCAATCATGGGGTTGGGGTTTGTCTTCTAACACCACATCCTTAGCACATGCTTCAGAGACCTCAGTTTCTCTTTTGGCTCTCTGTGCTCTTAACTTTCACTCTCTACTTCTACTTTTGAAAGAAGTTCCAGAGCTCCTAAAGGATCCAAGGGCAGATAAGACTTCTTGGGAAGATTTCTGTGTGTGTGTGTGTGTGTGTGTGTGTGTGTGTGTGTGTGCGTGCGCACGTGTGTGTACAATCACCTGTAATAGCTTCCCCACAGCCCCTTTGCCTCTATCACAGGTAAAATACAAGGCCTGGAGAACTGGTACAAATTAAACTTGGCTGGCGAACAGGTCATCTCAGACAAGGTGCTCCTTGGGGGCATTTAGAAGTCTATTCAGCAGGGATTTTCTCTTGCCTATAGCAAAGGCTACAGTGCCCTTGGCTTGGTCACATGGTATCCATGGGTTGCAAGTAGAGATGTGCTACACTGGTCCCAGCAGTAGCTAGTGCACATACCTTACCACATCAGGGAGAACCATAGTGTGCACCCATGGTGCATCTACCTATCTAACTTTCAGGAAATCTTGTCACAGGAGATGCTTCTCCAAACATCACAGAACCCCTACTGTGGGGCCAGCATCTTGCTGGGAACACGCATAGCATGACATTGGCAGTTAGTATTCCAGCCACATGTACTTTGCCTGTCTATGACTAGAAAGTTCTTAAGGCAATTCAGTCAGTCCTGGAAAGCAGTGTGGGATCTCAGCACCACCATGACTGTTCTGGGCACAGAAACCCTGGCCAAGAACATCTACAGACACCTGAAAATATTTTTCAGATAGCTGAGAGTTCTGAGGAAAATACTTATTTACTTACAGCAGTCTCTAGAAAGAGGCCATGTGCCTCATGTTGAAGCTACAAGGATTTCAAGAAAACACTCTGATCTTATGGGTACTAGGTTTTGACGCCATCACTCATCCTACCCCAACTGAAAGTTAGGTTGGCAACCTGTTTATTGTGACAAAAGCTATCTTCTCAAAGGCCTAGGGATAGATTTTTTTTATCAAAGTACCCACCTGAGTCCTTGACCTTGGTTGATGGTTAACACTGAATTTCAACTTGGCATATTCTAGAACTACTAAAGAAACAGCACCTGAGCATGGATGTGAGATTTCCTGAATGTGTTAATTGAAGTGCAATAATCCACCTTGAATGTGGATGGCAACATTCCATGGGCTGCATCTTGGATTGCATTGAAAAGAAAAAGGAGGCTTAGTACCAGCCCAGAACAATGGCTCTCTGCTTCCTGACTGGGGATTCAGGATCCAGTAGACCAGCCATGTCCTACCACTGCCTCCCTGCTTTCTACATTCTAACACAGAATCTGTGCAGGGCTTTGTTGCAGTAAGCAGGACTAGAAGAAGTAGGCAGGAGATAGAAGAAGGAGTAGTAGGAGAAGTAGGAGAAGTAGGCAGACCACTTACTGTTATGCAGCTCACTTTTCTTCCTAACTTTCTTTTTTATGCATCCTGATGAGGCTTCCTGCCTCTTCCCACTGCCATGAAAGACTGAATCACTCTGAACTGTGAGTCTTAAATAAATTCTTCTTCTCCTAAGGTGGTCTTGTCAGGTGTTTTGTCACAGGAATGAGAAAAGAAACCAATAACCAATGTTTTAGTCCATCAATCATCAAAGACTTGTGGGAGGTTGTAGAGGAAATGGGGACATGATAGATGCTGATGGCTAGGCTGTGGAACACCTGTGTGAGTAGCACACGGTGAGTATGAGGCACAGTATCTCACTTCTGAGACCATATTTCCAACAATGAAGCGAAAACTGACCTGGCACAGCCTCCTAAGAAAGGATGTTTTGCTGCACAAACTTCAGAGCTATAGCTTAATCTATTGCTGAGCCCCTACTCCTGATAAGCACTAGTCTAATTGGTCAGGCTCTTGAATTCTTGTCCCCATAGTTTGAATCAGCCCTACTGAAACCTAAACAGGTAGTTCTGAAGGAGAAACCCCTATATCCATCATCCTCCCTTGTGGAAGGAGGTGGAGCTAAGTCCCAGCAGTATTTAATGGAGCTGCTAAGTGGCTTTCTACATTCTAACACAGAATCTGTGCAGGGCTTTGTTGCAGTAAGCAGGACTAGAAGAAGTAGGCAGGAGATAAAGGCCATAAGCTGTAGTTAGTGTTAGTGTGGTAACAGACCACTTACTGTTATGCAGCTCACTTTTCTTCCTAACTTTCTTTTTTGTGCATCCTGATGAGGCTTCCTGCTATTCAATGACCGGTGACATCTCTGTCCTGTGGCTCTGCATTTTCATAAGATCAGGGGGCTCAGCCACTCCTGTTGTGACTGTCACTCAGCTCTTCTCTGGGAGAACACATGAACACTTTACTTTTATGGTGAAGGGCACTCAGGGGTGTCAGAGAAGCCTTCTTTCAGGCTAGAGTGTGGAGTCCCCTGGGGATATCAAGCATGTCTCATTCATCTTTTTATCTCTGTAACACCAGCATAGGACTTGATAGACTCAGATAAATAACAAGTTAAAGAAGGAGGCCTTGCAGAGAAACTCATTTGGGAAGGAGTCTCAAAGCTGGGTATGAGTTGGATCTCTGCCATACTTGCTATAGTGACCTTCGCTGACCTCTGCAGCTGTCACAGGGATAGTTTCAGGATAATCTTGGTAACTGTCTAATGTCTGTCTCCATTGTAAGACTGTGAACTCCAAGGAGCCCTGGCCCTCGGGTTCCATGCCCAGCCACGGCCTATGGCTGTTTACACACATTTGTTGAGTAAGAGAAGACTACTTAGCTGTCCAGAGGAAATTTCACCGCAGTGCCCAATTCCCACACTTTATGGACTCTGTGTCAAAATTATCTGGTGATTATGAGTGTGTCTATGTATAGTGATGATTACTGGCCCTGATTCTGATGGCTCTGAGAATGATGGCCATGCGCTTTCTCCCAGGAACATGAGTAATTATGGTGTCCTCACAAATGTCATCACTCTGCCTTTCAAAGTGTTTTTATTTTGATTATGAAGGGTTAAAGCAATAGCCCAGAAAAGTAAACTTCAGTTCTTGGTAGTGGGGGGAGGGTTGGCATTATAGTGGAAGATCACACGACTGAGTTGCAATCTATATGTAGGGGTTGTATTGAAGGATGTGCAAAAAGTGTTTCTGTGTCTACAACCTAGAGGATTTTAGTGAGAGGATTTGGTTGGGAAAAGTGAATGTGTCTAAACACCACAGACAGAACTGATGAGATTCAATTAAGCTTCTTATATGTTCTATCCTGTGGTGACTCTTATGACCTCCTTAGAACTCACTGCTCTTAAGAACAGATATTTCAATAACCTTTGCTTTTTTTTTAATTCATTAAGAGGCAGAACTGAAAGCATGAACACAGGCGGTGGGGGAGGGGTGAGAGGAGGTAGCAGGAGAGAAATTAAGCTTAGTGAGTGGAGACATTTCTATGTCTCCATGGGGTTGAACATCAATAACTTTAGACAGCAGAGTGTGGGCAGACATGCCACAAGTACATTAGCAGTTTTGAATCATGCTGCTTTTTCTCAATTCATCCATTAGGCTTTTTCTAGCATCTGGTCACTTACAGACAGAATCTTCATGATTTTCTGAAAGATAAAATGTCGTTTTCTTTGCTCTCTTTAAGACTTTGAGGTTTGGTCTCTATCTTAGAAAGGCATATTTATTCTAATAAGTTCTACATGATGTTCACATATAAATCCCATTGGCTCTTTTAACAGTTGAGCCAACCCAATGGTGGGACTTCAGTACAAAAGTGAGGCATTCCTAACATCTGTGGCCTGTGCACTTACTCACTCACCAGGGGGAAATGCATGGACAGACTAGAGATTTGAGAAAGGGTGAATAGGTAGCAGGAGCCTGTACAATGGAGATGCCACAACCTCAAGCCCTCTACTCCACCCTGCCAGGAAGGGCATAAGATTTGACGAATAATTTCTTCAGTGAGAAATGGACTTCTCCAAGCTGGAGGGACATACAGGAAAACCTCCACGTCATGTCTGAGCTCTCTTCACTAACACAAGAGTGAGGATGCTCCCTGAGGACCACCAACCATGCTGACTCCATGGCACCCTTCTGCTTAGCAGAATGAGGCTTTTTTTTTTTTTTTTAAATTCACTGGACTTAGGAAAGGCAGTAGATTCCAGCCCCACCTGATGCAAAGGGCACCATGAAGGGCAGTTCCAGAACCTTTTCTGGGCTAGCTCCTGGCATTGCTGCCCTGGTGAACTAACTCCCCCACAAGTATAGAATAAATGGGAGCTGAAAGCAGTTGAAAAGGGGGAAAAACACAAAACAAATCAAAGAATCCCAGACAGACTAGCTAGTGCAGTTCTACTCATAATTAAGAAGAAATCAGAGCTGATTTTATATCATAAACTTAATCTTGTATGGCAATTTCTAGCTTCACCTTTCTACACCACAGTTTCTCACTATTGGAAGCTGCTAACTGCAGCCTCTTAAGGCTCTTTAGAACTTCCCCTTGATACCTAAGGGGACCTTAGAGTTACGGATTTTCTTCCGCCAAAGTCACATATCTATCCTCCAGTGACCCCCCCAAGCTAGACTCCAGCCATCTCTTCTCTGGCTTTGTATCCACCATTAACCACAGTCTACAACCCAATTTCAAGTCAATGCTCAAGGATGTTAATGTTGACCTATTACATCTAGACTACTCTAGGGTCACCAGAGCATAGTAATAGAAGCCAGGTGTCATGTGCATATATGTATCAACTTGGCTCAGTACACACTGCTACAGGTCACTGCCTCAGAAATCAGTGGCTGTAACTTAGTCCCAGGGGGTCATTTATCTATATGGAGGAGGTGAGTGTGCCCATCACCCACCAACAGAGGGAACAATTAGTCTGCTGCTGCATGCCTGGCTGCCTGACTCCCCATTCTAAAGGCTTACTCTGAAAGCTTGTTGCACCTTACAAGACAGGGTCTCATGCCTGTTGCTGTACAATGGGGATGTGAGAGGGAAGGGAAATGAGGGAAGTATAGGACAGGAAGAATATGTTGACCAAAGGTAAGAATGGGGTGGAAGGAGAGATAGCTCAGCATAACCTTGAAAGACAAATATTCTATTTCTTCTTGGACTGTTATAGTGTGCCACAGAGCAACTGGTACATGGCCAGGTACTTGGTGAATCATCAGAAGAAATTAATTTATTTAAGATGGCAGAAGCATTCAGAGTCAATAAAGGTACAGAGGCCTTGTCTGTTTCTCCCTCTGCTTACTGAGAACTTAATTGTGTTTTCAGCATAGACAAGTGTTTACCTGAATAACACTAGAAAGCCAGAGGAGGAGTGGCCAATGATGGTCATCAGTCCTACTCAGCTTTGTGTGGTAGAGGACTGGTGAATGCAGTAGCCATATTCATGGGCTCTTCAGATACTAAAGCAAACTGGGATTTTGGAAGAATAATATTAAATTCTTGCTCACAAGAAACTGAAGCTAGTCACAGAGGGGAAGGAGAGGAGACAACAGAACAGCCTCTTGTCCTTCAGCTCTGGGGATTTGCTCATGCTCTGCAGCAAAGGAAAGCCTTAACCATCAGAAGGCCCTTCCTTCCATGCGTGATGATAAATCAAAGGCTAGAGGCACAATAACATAATAAAACAGCTCTAGTGTCACCTTTTATAGCTCCTGGCTTTGCCATTTCTAAAAGATCAACAGCACTTTTCCACGTCTGGTGAGAGAGCAAATGAGGGGGAACGGTTTCCTAATGAGTTGTTTGGGCTGCCACTTCTTACCAATGCCATAAATTAACTAGCATGCAGAGATGGCTTCTCTAGTTCACCATGATCAACTGTTGGCACTATGCAAATGAAATCGCAAACAGCTGCAAACCACTGGGTGAGTGCTACGCCCACTCGTCTACACCAGTTATGTCTACAGTATCGGGGGTAAAAGCCTGATCAAAGACAAGAGGCATTATGGCCCCAAAAGGGAGCTTGTGCCTCCTGGATATTCAGACAGTCACTGGTATCTCCTAACTCAGACTTGTTCCAGATTAGTCTTTCCAATCGTCAACACACCCTCTTATTTAGGCATAAAGGTACCCCAAGAAATGATTCATAAATGGCTAAGATTGGGCATTGTTTCCTGGCCAGCACAACGTTTCCAACCTATCCTAGTTTAATACCAAGCTGTCCCTAGCTTGGAATTTCTCTCAAGGAATCTACCTTGCAAGACAGGTTTTCCTCATAGCTAGCAACAGAGGTCAAACACATTCTTTAGGGCAGTCCCACAGAAGAAAGAACTGTTTTACATACTAGAGAGTAATTGAAGGGCTTCTCTCACTTAAGGGCATTAGCAGGAACTGTTAGATTGGAACTTCCTGGTCCTTGCCGCTAGCAGAACCAGAGAATTAGCATAGAAATACCAAATTAGCCCCAGCAGGGAGGACACCATTGCTCCTCCTGCCTGCTTCACAACTGTTTTCGTGATCTTGGTCAGTAAGATCACTGACCTTGATGTGACTGTCACCTGCCTAAGTGACTCTTGTCATCTGCCCTGTTTGCTGTATGCTACTTAAGCCTACTTTTCACTTTGTATAGGAGGACTTGAATGCAGGACTCACACTAGGACTCACACTAGAACTTGCACTGGCGCTCAGACTAGAATGAGAACTTAGATGGGCTAGGACTCAGACTCACACAATCCACAGTCCCCCGGGCCCAAGCACCAATCCAGAGAAGATAGCTGCTGCTTTAGACCCAGTGTGTTTTAGATGGCCTCAGATGTACCTTAACTGCTGAGCTGCCAGATTCACCATCTCTCTTTTGCAATGACTGTAAAAGTCTGATGCCATTTTTAAGAAATACATTCAGATCCTGTACTTCATGTGTTGTCTCTGCCATCATTTCTTCACCTACACCTTGTCGACCTGACTAGGACCCCATTTTTCCTGCAGGTTGAGAGAGGCCCAAATTGGCTGGCCTGCGGCAGGTGAGCACTCCAGTTCTCTCCATCTATTATAAACACCTTTAAGATCCTATTATATGCCGGGTGGTGGTGGCACACGTCTTTAATCCTAGCACTTGGGAGGCAGAGGCAGGCGGATTTCTGAGTTTGAGGCCATCCTGGTCTACAGAGTGAGTTCCAGGACAGCCAGGGCTACACAAAGATCCTATTAGCCTCCAAAGGAGTCAAAACCAGCATATTAGAATTCAGTTATTCTCTAAGGAAAAAAAAAAAACACATTTGTATAAAGAACCTGTGGACTCAAGGAGCAACAGAAACAAATCTAAGAACAGAGTCTGACTTGAATCTGACAGCCTGCAAGATTCTCAAGAGAGGTAGAATAATGAGTTTGTAAAGTTTTTGTTAATGTCCATAAACTATTTTAGTTTTGTCTACAATTAATAATATTTTTCTTTGGCATTTTACCTGAATAAAGTAGAGTTAAATTTATCAGTAAAAGCCTGAAATGATGGCAAAATTTGTCTTATGGACCAACAAAGTAAGAATGCCAGTGCTTGTAGTGAGGAAGTACTGTGCCTTTCTTGTGAAAGGAAGCACTCAGGTACACCCTTCTTAAAAACGAGTGGTGCCCTCTGCTCATAGGTCTAGCTTGAGTCATCCCTGGTTCTATTTGACTCAGACTTGCCAGTAATTAGCTGGTGTTTTTAGTGAGCGGACAAGCAGTATGAGCATAATAGTCGTCCAATGTTTCAGGATCTCCCTGTGAAGGCCACCCAGGACATCTATTTGCAGAATTCCCTGTGCTGGAGTCACCTTGGGGTGGCAAACAGCCAATCTGGAGAGCACAGTCGCTGTTCAAAATATTTTTGGAATTTCTTTTGGAGAATTGTTCTCAGAACTATAAAAGAAAATTAGTCTCATTGTTCTGAGATGAGCCATGTGGGCAAAGCACAGTTAGTGTTGTTCGTGTAGGCTTAACATTTCCCAAGGCAACACCAGTCGACACAATCTATAGACCCACATTCTCTGCATAATCACAAGAATCTAGAATACATCCCCCTAGACCAGATCCCAGGTCCTAAAGGCATTTCTGAGAAGGTGAGCATATCAGCAGGGGACTCCTAATGCTATAGTTATATGGTTAATCCCCAGTGAAACAACCTAAACTGGCTTAGTTGGTGCAAGAAGCCACATGCCAACTATGAATGTCACCATTTCATGAGCTGAGTTCCCACAGAAATACAGAAGAAAAAGCAAGCTGAGCACCACCTCTCTTGGGTTCCTGACTGCAAAGGCAACATGAGCAGCTCCTTCACACTCCTGCTGCCATGGCTGCCTTGCCATGGACTGTGCTCTCCAACTGGGAGCCAAGGAAAAGCCTTCCTTTCTTAAGTGGCAATCTCTCCCTCTCAGTCAGTCTCTCTTCTTCTTCTTCTTCTTCTTCTTCTTCTTCTTCTTCTTCTTCTTCTTCTTCTTCTTCTTCTTCTCTTTCTCCTTCTCCTTCTCCTTCTTCCTCCTGCTCTTCCTTCTAATTCTCCTCCTTTTCCTCTTCTTTTTCCTTTCCTACTCCCCACCCTGTGTAGGTGTGTGGGTATGTGTGTATGCATGTACATGCATGAGTGTGTGTCTGTGTGTCTCTGTGTGTGTATAGAGCAGAAGTTGGTGTTGTCTTCTTCAATTATTTCTTAATCTCTAATCTGCTTTATGAACTGCAGTTTCATGAACTTGAAGAAAATACAGGCTAAGTTTTTTAGTTGTTCAAGTCTTCATGTTACCCTTGACCTCTCCTCTTCCCGTTTTCCTCAAGACCTGGCATCCCATTTGCGTACTTGCAGGGTACCTCCCTGATCCTGTCATACTTTAGATATCCTTTGTTGGGTAGGGATGGGATTATCCCTCCAGCCCCCATCTGCCACATATTCCCAACCTTGCAGCCCCATCCTCCCAATTCTTCATAACCCTGCCTCATTTCTTTGCCCCAAACTATCCAAAATATCCAGTTTCCTAATGACAGAGCCCAACAGCATGGCAAAGTTACTTGCTTGCTTCCTGTCCACAGTTCTCAGGCTCTCTGCTCAGGTACTGACCTTTCTGCAATTGACCTGCCTGGCTCTTCCAGTGTGGACACCAACATTCTGGGATACCTTCTGGTTTAGGTATGTTACACTGAGGTAGGAAAGGCCTAGGTGAAAGTACCCTGTGATATGACAGTAAGGCTGGGGCTGACAGCATACCTAAGTCAGAGAGCACATTCTGAGGACACACAGTCCTAGAAATCAACCTTGGTAGTCACAAAACAACAACAACCAGATGTAGAGTCTGCCATGGGCTGAATGCTTGTATCTCCTTGTAAGAGAAATCTATGTTGGGATCCTGAGTCCCACAGTGATGGCTCTAAGAGGCGGGGGCTCTGTGGTGATTACATAATGAGGAAGGAGATCTCACAAAAGCATGAGACATTATGAAAAAGGACCATGGGTTCTTTATCCTGGTCCACAAGATGAGGATGCAGTGGCAGGTACCATGTATTGACCAGGCACTGCCCCTAGCCCACAGACCCACTTAAAAGTGTGAGTGCACGCCGCACGCGCGCGCGCGCACACACACACACACACACACTCTCTCTCTCTCTCTCTCTCTCTCTCTCTCTCTCTTGTTTCTGAAACATTTTATAAGTACACTCACTATACCTTGGGTGGCAGAGACATGAGAACCACAGCTAATGAATCTTCCCCACTCTTTCCCGTCCCTCCCCCAATACCCACCCCACTACTGCTTTCATATCTGTTCTCTTGCACAAAGCTTGGGGTACTAGAATTGTCCCACCCATTTTCTTTGCTCTTGAGACAGAAATGTGGCTGAAAGCAAGTTGCAGTAGATTTTCCCAGACATATGAGGCAACTCCTCCTCTGCAGTAATTTTTATATGTACCTGGACCCTTTAGTGATCAGTGACAGGTGACATGGATTCAATAGGGCTGCTGAGGTGCTATGAATCAGGCATGTGAGTGTCAAGAACTGTGGATGGGAAGTTAGTACTTCAAGGGTGGACTATAAATCTCTGTGGAATGAGTAGATCCCCAAGAGACATGGATGGTGATAAGGTACTCTGGCATGGAAGAAAGATCCTGTCCCTAGGAAGTAGTAGCTGCAACTCTGTACTCCCCTGCCAGCATGTTATAATGCATCTTCATTGTGCCATGGTCAGTACCTACCAGTCATCTGCACCATGTATATACACTCACCCTTCTGGCAGTGCATCTGAGTTTGCTGGACTAGGGCCTCAGAAAAAGGAGGGGATCTCCCAAGGCAGGATCCAATGTCCCACACTTGTCCTTTATCCCAAATCAGAACCTAGGACTTTACTTACTAGACCTTGAACCAGTGTCCTGGTGGATCTAGGGATCCTCAAAGCTCCCTCTTAACTTCTCTTTATCCTCAGCACTGTTCTACAGCTGCCACCATCCACTCTTGGGATCAGTTGGTAGGCATCCAGTGTAAGAATTGAGCAAACAGGGACACCCCGTAAAAATACCAAGGAGCAGCCACCCAGCCCGGAGGCGCCTTAGGCCAGAGATCCAGGCGGGATTCGCCATTTTCTCTCGGGTGAGTTT
>NW_022196901.1:21572853-21585485 GCF_008632895.1 Mastomys coucha | reverse complement strand
GAAACTGGGAAAGGAGAAATTCGCATGTAAATAAAGAAAATATCTAAAATAAATAAATAAAAAAAAAATACCAAGGAGCAAGGAATGTCTATTAAGCCTAAAGACAGAGCTTCAGTGGGTTTACTGAGCAAACATCAGTCCTCAGGAGATGCCCTAATTGTGGGGAGTAATGCCCGGTTCCAGGAAATGTCCCCAGAAAGGGGTGAATCTCCCCCCAACCCTCCTATGTGCAATCGGTATCTCCTTCTCACTTGGGGCACAGAGGTCAATGGAAACAAAGAACAATGAGCTCCACCAATGAGAGATAACCAACTCATGCTGTAAACCTATATACTGGGAAGGTATAAAAAGTGTGCACTTTTGTTCCTCGGGGTCACCTTTGCCTGAATGCTAGATGACCCCAGTATACTGGGTCAATTAAAAACCTCTTGCTGATTGCATGGATCTCCATCCCTGTGTCTTCAAGAGTGGGGTACCCATGCTGAATTTAACACCAGCCTGGCCCTGGAGAACCCACAGCTGAACAGGGGAAATTGCCCGCAGAGTCCTCACATCTGGACTACCACTTTCATGTTGACAGTTGCCACCTGTCATACCTGATGCATTTGCTTCTCAGTGAGCCTCTGATTCTCACCTGGCCAGCACAGAACACATACATTCTCTGTACTGCTCTATTTCTGCTCATGTCCAGGCTTACAAGCACCACCCTACCTGGGGATCCAGGATGACTCAGACGAACAACTGAAAGAACGCTCTACTTCAATGTCAAAGGTCAGTCAGATCTGATATATCTCTAGGACCTGAAATCACTAGATGTTCCCCACCTGTGTTCTACAAAGGTGGAGAAATTCTGTGAATGGCAGAAAGTGAACAGAAGAGAGGAAGTTGACTACTTGGAGGGATGGCTAGACAGCAAATTTAATAACCACCAAACTGTGGTCCCACCACCAATGGTTCACTCATTTTAACTTTATGAATGCTATAAACTGCTGTCACTCCATGTTACATAGAAGGGTACAAATTACCAGCTGACATAAGTTGACCTGCCTAAGGTTGCTTAGCAAGTGAAATGGTGGTGAGATAGTTTATCAGGTAAAGGAACTTGCTGCCAAGCCTGATGACCTAAGTTCAATCTCCAGGACCCCTCCTGGCAGGTGGAGGCCCAATAACAGTAAGCCATGCTCTGACTTCCAAAAATATGCATGTATGCATAACACTAAATAAATATAAAAAAATCTCATCAAGAATTATAAGACATTCTGATGATTGCCTTCTAGTTGGAGTTGCTATTGCTGTGATAAAACATCATGATCAAAGTCAACTTGGGGAGGGAAGGATTATTTCCCCTTACGACTCACAGGTCATACTCTATCACTGAGGAAGTTAGAATAGGAACTCAAACAGTTGGAAACCTGGAGGCAGGAGCTGATGCAGAGGCCATGGAGAAATGCTGCTTTTTAGCATGTTCAACCTACTTTCTTACAGAACTCAGGACTATCCAGCCCAGGTTCTACCCACAATGAGCTGAGCCTTTTCATATCAGTCTATCAAGAAAATATCCCATGGGCTTAGAAATGAAGAAATAATATTAAAACAATGATAGGGAGGGATATGGTGGGTGGGCAGGTGAGGTTACAGTGCTGTAGCCTGTCTTAAGAGTTTTCATGACTACAGGCTGGCTTCGGTCCTCTAACCCCACACAAGAACAGCACATCAACTGATCTGTTTGCCATGTATTGTGTTGCTTGAGTGATGCTCAGAACATCAGATCCAGCCCTTCTCAGCCTCCTGCACCATAGTAGCCAACACAGGCTGCTTCTGCTGGCCTGGTGGCACCTCATACACTCTCAAATGTGTGTCTAGGTATGGGAGCCTGGCTAGAGTAGACTCCCCAGAGTCTCTGCCTCTACCTCTTGCAAACAGGATGGAAAGTCCTAGAAATGAGACTTCACTTGGGAGTGGGTGGGTAAAGAAGGAACAGGGAAAGACTGAATATCCTAGTGACTTTGCATACCTCAGAGATGTGTCCTAATGCACCATCATATTTCAGGGGCCATTGCGCCCTGATCAGCTGCTAATAAACCAGAATACTTTAATTGAGAATTAAAGACTGCTCCAGTTTGTTGTGTGCTGTACTCCTGAGAGAGGGAAACAATTGGTTTACTTGAGCCCTGAGCAACCTGCTCTTACTTCATCATGGTGCCAAGACTTGCTGCAGGAAGCTCCACACACATTGGCCGCTCAGATGCTAACCACTTTGTTCATGTTATGTAGTATATGCATTTTGAATTCTACTGAGTCAGGTGTACTTTTAAAAGTAGCATTTAACCCTTTTCTAGGAGAAGATGACAATGTAAATTTTTAAATATCAAAGGATCTCGGGAGGCTCCTGCTGGTGGAGCCTGTTGCCAGGTGCTGTGGGCTGGGTTGTGCTGTGTTTACAAGCAGCTCCAGCCTTCTAGAGGCTTATAGGAGTGGAGGTTTCCTCTTTGTTCCTGTTCACTATCTGTCATGTGTCATTAGGGCCCCTGCTGTGTGTCTTCCTCACTATGGCTCCAGGGTGTCCTCTATCTGGGCTACACATTGCTCTGGAACAGTGACAAAGAGGCCTGAGTTGCCACAAGCATTTCCTATGCCCACACATCATGCTCTCCTGAGATACATACTGTTGGCTGGCACAAATCATATCCTCAAATCTCTTCTCTCCAGAATGCAGGTCTGAGAAATTGTAGAGATATAGTGTCTTCTTATTCTTCAAGATCATGTGCACACACACTATTGGAGCTTTCTCAACCTGGGTCTTTCTTTTTTTTCTTATTAGATATTTTCTTTATTTACATTTCAAATGATATCTCCTTTTCTGGTTTCCCCTCTGGGAAAACAAAAACAAAAACAAAAACCTGTTCCCTCCCCATCCCCCCTGCTCACCAACCCTCCCTCCCCTGCTTCCTGGCCCTGACATTCCCCTACACTGGGGCAGAGAACCTTCACAGGACCAAGGGTCTCTCTTCCCATTGATGACCAACTAGGCCATCCTCTACTACATATGCTGCTGGAGCCATGTGCACTCTTTGGTTGATGATTTAGTCCCTAGGAGTTCTGAGCATACTAGTTAGTTCATATTGTTGTTCATCCTATGGGGCTGCAAACTTTTCTGCTCCTTGGGTCCTTTCTCTAGCTCCTTCAATGGTGACCCCGTGCTCAGTCCAATGGATGGCTGTGAGCCTCTACTTCTGTATTAGTCAGGTACTGTGAAAGCCTCTCAGGAGACAGCTATATCAGGCTCCTGTCAGCCAGCACTTGCTGGCATCCACAATAGTGTCTGGGTTTGGTGATTGAATATGGGAAGGATTCCCAGGTGGAACAGTCTCTGGATTGTCCTTCCTTCAGTCTCTGCTCCATAGTTTGTCTCTGCAACTCCTTCCATGGGTATTTTGTTCTCCCTTCTAAGAAGGATCAATTGCTGATGATATGATAGTTACTTAAGTGACCCCAAAATATTCCACCAGAGAACTCCTAAACCTGATAAACAACTTCAGCAAAGTAGCTGGATATAAAATTAACTCAAGTAAATTAGTGGCCTTCCTGTACACAAAGGGTAAACAGACTGAGAAAGAAATTAGAGAAACAACACCCTTCACAATAGTCACAAATAATATAAAATACCTTGGTGTGACTCTAACTAAGCAAGCAAAAGATCTGTATGGCAAGAACTTCAAGTCTCTGAAGAAGGAAATCAAAGATCTCAGAAGATGGAAAGATCTCCCATGCTCATGGATTGGCAGGATTAATATAGTAAAAATGGCCATCTTGCTGAAAGCAATTTACAGATTCAATGCAATCCCCATCAAAATTCCAACTCAATTCTTCACAGACTTGGAAAGAGCAATTTGTAAATTCATCTGGAACAACAAAAAACCTAGGATAGTGAAAACTATTCTCAACAATAAAAGAACCTCTGGTGGAATCACCTTAAGCTGTACTACAGAGCAACTGTGATAAAAACTGCATGGTATTGGTACAGAGATGGGCAGGTGGATCAATGGAATAGAATTGAAAACCCAGAAATGAATGCACACACCTATGGTCACTTGAGTGGAGAAAAGACAGCATTTTCAACAAATGGTGCTGGCTCAACTGGCGGTTAGCATGTAGAAGAATGCAATTTAACCCATTTCTATCTCCTTGTACAAGGCTCAAGTCCAAGTGAATCAAGGACCTCCATATAAAACCAGATATACTGTAACTAATAGAAAAGAAAGTGGGGAAGAGCCTCGAGTACATGGGCACAGGGAAAATTTCCTGAACAGAACAGCAATAGCTTATGCTCTAAGATCAAGAATTGACAAATGGGACCTCATAAAATAACAAAGCTTCTGTAAGGCAAAGGACACAGCCAATAGGACAAAATGGCAACCTACAGATTGGGGAAAGATCTTTACCAATCATATATCTGACAGAGGACTAATATCAAATATATGCAAATAACTCAAGAAGTTAAGACTCCAGAGAACCAAATAACCCTATTAAAAAATGGGGTACAGACCTAAACAAAGAATTCTCAACTGAAGAATACCGAATGTCTGAGAAGCACCTAAAGAAAAGTTCAACATCCTTTGTCATCAGGGAAATGCAAATCAAAACAATCCTGAGATTCCACCTCACATCAGTTGGAATGGCTAAGATCAAAAACTCAGGTGACAGCGGATGATGGAAAGGTTGTGGAGAAAGTGGGCCTTTCTTTTTAATCAATGAAGTAACTTATTTAGCTTATGCTGGCTGTGACATTGAGCTGCAGACCCGTGTAGCCCCACTTCTTCAAAGTTCTACTAAATTTCAACAGCACCATGAGAGACCAAGCCTTTAATAATAGACTTTGTAGGTATTCAACATCCAAACTATATCACCCAAGGAAGTGCCTACAATTGCTTTCTCTCTCCCTTCCCTTAAGAAAAGCTAATTATCAGTGAACACAGAAACCCTGCTATATATCTCATAGGAAAAAGGGCCCAAATAGCTATAGAGACTCACACCTTCATCCCTCCCATTGGCTCACTTGATTCCTGTGAGGTATACGTATGTCATCACCACTGTGGTAAAGAATGGCCCTGGCCTCATTACCTCAACTTCATGCCACTGTCAGTATCAGTTAACAGTGTTCTTTCCATCAGCTGAAGGCACTGCTTTCTAGACAGGGCCTGCAAAGGTTGGTTTTAATTGTCAACTTGACACAATGCAGAATAACCCAGGAAGTGATTCTCAGTGAAGAATTGTCTAGATCAGGTTGGCCTGTGGGCAAGTCTTTGTGGGACTGCCTTGATTATGTTCATTGATGTAGACAGAAGACAATGAGAGAGGTACCATTCCCTAGGTTTGGGTCCTGGAGTCTATAAACAAACAAAAGAAAACAATAACAAAAATAAAACAAAACCAAACCAAAGAAACAAAACAAACAAACAACAACAACAACAACAACAACAAAAAACAAGGAAGTGAGATGAGGACAGGTATGCATACACTAATTCATTGTCTCTATTCACAACTTTCAAGTTTCTGACCTGTGAATTCCCTGCTGTGATGTACTGAATCCAGGAGTTGTGGTATAAAACAAACCCTTTCTCTCACAAGTTGCTTTTGTCAGGATACTTTATCACAGCTACAGAAAACAACTCGAAGACAGAGGCAAAGATCCCACCCACCCTGTGCTCATGTGTCCTTATATCCTAAAAGCCTACACAGACATCTACAAACATATAACCCTACTGGGAGCAAATATTTTAGCCACCAATCTGATCTGACATAATATAACTGACTCATAAGTCTCAGGGAATAATGCTGGAAATCAGTGAAGTCAAAGCTTGAGCTTTTTTCATTTTCAAAAAGGTTTTGGGAATATTACATTCTGCCCTATGTACTTAGGAAGCAGAACAATTAGATGCTAATTTTGCACTTCCCAAAAGATCTTTAATAGGGTTGTTCTGAATGCATGGCATCCTAAAAGGTATTTCACATCCAATTTGATTCTTGATAATTAGATTTCCAGATCGTCCTTGAAGGTGGGCTGCTGGGGACACCAGTAGGTCTAGGCTGTGGCCCTGCCAGCAGAAAGTTCTGCTAACATGAATGGAAACACATCTGTGGGGAACTGAAAGCATGATTTCCTAACACCAGCCCACCTTGGGGCTGCAGAAAGTGCAATATGGATCATGTCTGTGAGTCAAGTCTTCCTATCTGTCCATATATGGGGCCTTCCTTGTGAAGGAGTAGGCAGGGATATTGAGCTCCAGGAAAAGGCTTTTCCCTGTGTCTTCTCTTCTGACCCATCCATCTCTTAGCAGAACCACCCTGCAGGCTCTGGAAAGAGGAATTTTGCTCTCTGTAAATAAAGCCTTTCTACTTGAGCTTGTGTTTCCCTGACTAATTCCCCTTCTCTAGCCATGGGCAATTAGAATTTGCTAAAGCAGGACACCTGGCACTAACCACAGTGTTGTCTTAGTTACAACTTAAAGTCAGAGTTTATGGTGGACTCATATATACACAAGATAGCAACTGGGTACTCATGTGGCTCAGTCCCCCTAGAGTAAGGGTCTTCTAAAGTTCTCCAGACTTGCCACTGTGAATGCCATCACTGTCCCAGGAGACTGCATGAAAGGTTGTTTACATATAACCCCAGCCCAGCCATGGAGCAGGTGGACAAATGACCTGAGGCCAGCTCACCTGACTCAGGGCCTTCTTCCTACACCCTATCTGTTTGCCTCACAGCATTCTGCTCAGTTCCCAAACCATTCATAAATACCACTAAGGAGATCCAAATGTGGTTTAAGAGCTATTTAATTTTACCCCATATGTACCCTTGAGTCTATGTGTAGGTATTTGAGGCCAGAAGAAAGATCCTCCTGGCATTAGAGTCATTCATAGTTGTGAGTCACCCAATGTGGGAGCTGGGAACCTGGGTCCTTAGCAAGAGCAGCAAGTGCTTTCAATAGCTCAGCCATCTCTCTAACTACCCCACAGCCCCCAAATGTGGTTGGTTTAGAAGTATTTTATAAGTCGGGAGTCCTGGAAAAATGAGAGCACCCTACTTCCTCTCTCTGTCATACACTCAGATCCTATCAGAACTCCTTGATCACACTGATATCCACATGTGAGGCTGGTCTGGCCTCACAAAGGTGGCATCATTGCTGTTCTTAAAGACTGACTTTCCCCTTTGCCTCAAGAGAAATAGCCAAAAGATAAATGTGATGTATCACCAGCCAAGATTCCATGGAAGGGGTCATTACCAGACGTCTTTCCCACAGCCTGTAACCAGGGGCGATGAAGAAATCTCCATCAGGCAGTTTAGAATGATACTTCATCCTATCCGCAGTGTCTGCCTCCACAGCCAGCAGAGTATGCTGGGTCATGTGGCAAGAACCAAGAAGAGGCCAAGATTTACTGCTCTGTTTTCATCTCAGAAAGTATGTCTGACTCAGAAACTATGGAAACAAAGCACTGTGGGGCAGTCACGTTTCCTCTGTTTATACTCAGCAGTTGATATGACCAGCTATGCTCTACATCTTTATATGACTCTTCCAGATTGAGGGCAAACATCATAGCTCATCCTATACATGAACTATAAAGGAATTTGGAATTAAAAATTTAATGTTGATAAAGTTGAGTCATTCTTAATACATTCATAATCTGCTTCCCTGCATTGCACAGCTCAACTGGAAATCCAGTGTGGTGCCACTGAAGAATGTTCAAAACAGCACGGTTTGGAAATAGGAGGCCTGCCATGTCCCAGTACACACACAGCTCTGGAGTGGCTAGAATGGCATATAATACATTATTACATGCACAGGGCAGCCATATAAAACCAGATCACAATTTGAGTCCCCAATAAGGTTTGGCTAACTTTCCTACCTTTCCAAACTCTTCAGATTTCTGAGGTCAGGGGGAGTAGTGTCAGTAAAGGGAGATGTGGCACTTTGGATTAAACCCTGAGGTTACCAATGTCTCTTTTTTCATGCTTGATTCCATACAGAACTATCTTAAATCCTGCTGAGAGAAAAGAAGGAGGTCATCTTTTCTGGAAACAAGGTCTTCCTTCCAAAATATCATCACCCAGCACTGGTTCCTTAGCCTAGAGATGCTGATCCAGGTCTAATTACACTGGGTTAGCTTACATCCTTGGCCTCACCAAGCTCTTTGCCTGAAGTCTCCACAAGAATGTGCTGTGTGCAGTGTAGCTCACATGTGTAGGACCTAATTCACACACATGGGACTACCTTTATCTCTAACACCTGAAGTATTCATCTTTGGAGGCAAATCTAAAGATCGATGGTCTTGAAGTTTAACTGCAATTCTTTACCATCTCTAAAGATGCATAGAGAAGTCTTGGAATCCCATCAGACATTCAGGACCCATGAGAATGAGCAGCTCACAGCAGGCAGGGAATAGTTTCCCACATCTCCCAGGGCACTCCCCACCCAGCAATCCTGTCCTTAGCATCGGTGTCCAGCATTGACTCTGACTTATCTTTCCTTACATATAATCTGACCCTCCTCAGAACCGTCTAGAAAATTTATCTTCATCCATGCCAATTCTGAGCCTCCCAGTTCATATGTGAAGAGAAAAAAACACAAAGCCTGGAGTGCAGGGTTGATCCTTTCAAAGTGAGTGGCATGTGATATAGCCATTAGCTCCATGGAGAGGGAGAGGTGCTATGCGTCTCTAAGGACAGTGAGGGATGATGGGCTTGGCACAAAGAATGAAGTAGGAGTTCACTTCCAGGCACTACATTCTTAGTCATCCCCTCAGGATGCCAGAAAATGGGCCAGAAACTCGACTTTGTCTACTCTCTTCTAGACCAGTGAATATGTTTTTGAAATAAAACTTTCCTATTACCTTTTACAGAGAAGGTAGTGTAGTTCTACACCCTATAAAATTGAAATTATAGAGTCTTGTCTCCAACTTTGAGTCTAATTTTAGTGCATTCCCCTTGACACGTTTTCCAGCCAGTTTATAAGACTAAATTTGTTCCTTCCATGAGATGCACCTGTAAGACAAAAATACCTCCACTCCTAAATAGCAAATCATATTATTAATTAAAGCTAAAAGAAAACGTTAGTGATTTTGGTTAGACAATAACATGAACATTTAAATCATGAATAAAAGCTAGAGTTAAGACCCAATTATTGATGAGTCTGAGAGAGACAAAAGAGGAGGCAGCCACAATGTAGGCAAGCGTACTTGAGAGTGCTTCACCAGAGAGGCTTTCGGGGCTCAAGTGCTTCACCAGAGAGGCTTTCGGGGCTCACTTTTGATCCTGGTAAGGGAGGAACAAAAGTACGTTTGATTGCAAGGTTTTCAAGAGACACAGTGGGGTCTCAAAGTCAGGCTGAACAACTAACTCTCCTTGTCATAGGATGTTGAGGTCTCTCCTGTTCTTCAGACAAATCTACTACGAAGGGCTAATTAGTCTAATGGGAACTCACAGAGAATGCCTGGTTAGAAGGCTCCTGTAGCTCAGGCTACCCCTACTGCAGAATGTATATCTACGTGTGAACAAAATCTAAGAAATTTAATTCTCCTTCCATTAAGAAAAATTAAACTCTTTAGAGAAGCTTAGGTTTGAGAAATTTCAATATGCAGAAGATTGCCCCGGTTCTGATCCTTATTCTCTTCCCCTTTCAACCTCGGCCTATTATTCTCAACCACCCACTTCTCGGCCTCCATTGCTTTCCTCTTACAAATAGCTCTGTAGGAAAAGCTGCAATTTTTAGCATCTCTAAATCCTTCTAAGCACCAAATTCAAAGAGCTATTTTGGCAGCTGAAATGTAATAGGAAAGGGAATTTGGATGAAGGCTGGGAGGATCCAAGCTCTCTGCAGAGTGGCCCTTCAACTAAAGTATGTCTCCTGGAGCACCTGTCTCAGGAGGCTGGCTCCCTGCCCCATCCTGGGTTTCACTGATCTCTCCAATGCTGACCCCAAGGTGCTTCCTCCCTGCATCCATGGCCTCCCTGCCTGTCCATTTTATCTGCATGTGTATAAAGTTTCCTTACAGCAATGTCAGCTACCAGAGAGCCAGGGCGATAGTGCAGGCAGGCCAACACTGCAAAGTCCATAAGGCATCTAGAGATTCATTTGGGAACCAAATAGTTGGTATGCCCTGAATAGTTTGACTGTTAGACTCCTCAGGACTGTTCTAAAAGCCATGGATAGTTGTGTCTGGTCCAGTTAAGGCAGCTATCATTGTTTTGACACAGAAAAACTACATCTATGGAGAGGTGCTTCAGAAGGTGTTACATAACACACAGTAAACGCATCATGTTTCTGAAACTACAGAAAGTTCTGAATCACTAATCTTGCTCCATGTTTTCAGATAAATGGTGATGGAGTTGTATGAGTTTGGGCCACAGAATTTGGCCTTTACTGCTGTAAGTGCTTAGTGGCTCTCTCAGCACTTAGTGTGCTGAAGAGGAGAAGACATGTCAGGAAAATCATTTTAAAAAGTGCTGTCAAAACACAGCAGCACTGACACTGAATGGGTGACGGTGATGTGACATCACACACGCACGTATCTCGCCTTCAGTAAACTGTGCATGCAGAAGGCAGCTCTCATCACCTCCATTCTTGCATCTCACGTTATCTTGCCCCACGGAGAGCCAAGGATTATGTCACAGGCATCATTTTGTTAACATGGAGATATAGAGCTCACGATGTCCTTGATGGTCTCTGTACAACTGTATTACCAATTTTTAAAAAAAAATATACGTATATTTTTATTTGGCCTTAAGTAAATACAAGTAAATTTTTAAAAATATAAGTAAAAGATAAGTAAAATGTTATCTTTAAACTATTTTCAATTTATGAAATTGCTGGGGCAGGATGGAACATCCAAAAGCTTTTGATATATATATTCTAAGGGAAGCACCATTCAACATATGTTCATTTTATCTAGGATTAGGCCAAGTGCCTATGGGCAGATGTGGACATATAAGATGTAAACTGTAAGATATAAGCCTTCCATCTGATAGAGCTTATAATTTCCAAGAAAAGCACATGCTTAACACATGGCTGAAGGGCAGTAGTCACAGTAAGGTTGAGTGTAATGTGTGGAAATGATTTAAGCATGAAAATACATAAGGACAAGCATCCCAGAGAGAAGGAATACCCTGGGGAGAGAATAGCAGATACGAAATTCCTTGAGGCTGAACAGACCTGATGGGTTCCAGAGATTTCTGAGGGACTTGGCGTGTGAAGACAGGCCTGAGCAGCAGCTGGGAAGAAGTTTACATTTTTCCTTACAACAGCAAGAAGCAGAGAGATCTGTCTACAATTCTTAACTCTGGAGGCTCCATGAGACCCGGTGTGTCTAAGCAAAAGCAGTCTGAGACTGTCTTGGTTAGGTCCTGTCTGATATGGAACCCCAGCAGCTGAAGCACGTTCCGACTGCAGCACCTCACACAGTTAACTAAGCTCTTCTTTCCTTGGCTTCTAGCTCTCCCTCGGCAATTTCCTAGATGAGCTCAGCTCTTTCCTGTCTTTAAGAAGCATTTGCATTCTGAGGATTTGCTCTTACTTTTGCCTCCTATCCATCTTCTGGGATCATAAGCATGTACCATTATCTCTGCATATAAATTTATTTCTATGTGACCATTGATATTTTCATCCGCACATTAAAAAACTTGGACCAGAAAGCCATTCATTCTGTACTAGTATTTGTAGGAAACCCTAGAGTGAGATCCCCAGAGGTAGTAGTTGCTGAGTTCCCTTGGCACATGTTGAATGAATTAAGAAGAATTCTCACAAAATTCTTACTACTGTGATAGGAGAATAGGAATTTAAAACATTAAATCAGGAATACTATGTGCAAGAAGACATTTTGAACAGGAAGACTGGAAGCGATTTCTCATCCGGCATCATTTGACAAACAAAACAGGCCAAGACATACCATGGACAAAGCCCTTGAAATGCAAACAGGATGGAGGGGACAGAGGACCACACACCATTACAGAGGACCACACACCTTTACAGAGGACCACACACCTTTACAGAGGACCCCACACCTTTACAGAGGCCACACACCTTTACAGAGGATCACACACCATTACAGAGGATCACACACCTTTACAGAGGATCACACACCATTACAGAAGACCACACACCTTTACAGAGGATCACACACCTTACAGAGGACCACACACCATTACAGAAGACTGACACCATTGTCAGCTGCCTTTGGAGCTCTTTCTCAGCTTACTATTCCACTTTCATTCTTGGGAGAGACTTTTCCCTCATAACCTACCCATTCCTCATTTAAAAGGCATGCATGATCTTCTCTCCATCTCTCCTCCAGGTGGCCACGGGAATCCTAACCTGTACATTCTCTTTAAACTTCTAATATAATCACCATTGATTTTCTTTCTAAGTCCATTTTTAAACACTTTTTATTAATGACACTACAAAGCTGAAAGCAAGCCCGTTTTTCTAGTGATACTAAATGTGGTCTATGTAATAGGATCTGCTCTCTGGTTGGACAGAACATCTCCTCATCACCCCTTTCCTTGCAGTGGATAGCTTTGACATGCTATCTACAATTTTCTAGCCACGTCTTGAAATGAGTGGGTTTTTTGTTTTTGTTTTGTT
>NW_022196901.1:21568610-21572843 GCF_008632895.1 Mastomys coucha | reverse complement strand
TTCGGTCTGTCAGGATTTTTTTCAGTTAAAACTCACAGTAGAGTAGTGTCCTCTGAATTAAGATGATCATTTAGTTTTCCACAGAATAAATTATTTTTTTCTTAGTCTTTCATAATATGTTTTACCAGAAACACAGGCTGATGGATCAGATGTTTCTGGAATTTCTGATGATTCTGATTCCCAGTAGACATACTGAATCAAACCTAGGACTCTTTGTAACCTCTAAACTGTATGAACAGGTATGGATTTGAACTTTCTTCTATCATATGTCAATATTTAGTTAAATATTTTTGGCCTGGCAGTGGTGGCACGCACCTTTAATTCCAGCACTTGGGAGGCAGAGGCAGGTAGATTTCTGAGTTTGAGGCCAGCCTGGTCTATGGAGTGAGTTCCAGGATAGCCAAGGCTATACAGAGAAACCCTGTCTTGAAAAACCAAATATATATATGATGTATATAATATATTTTATATATAAATTTATATATACAATATATGTACATATATATTATATATATTATATATAAATTTATATATATAACATATATATTTCCATCTTTGAATCAATATTTAACATTGATATTGTCTTATCACTTCTATCCAGGGTCCCCAGGTTGAGGGTCTTTTTAATAATTGCTCAAAAGAAGCCTGCCTATCTTTCTCCAAGAGGCACTGCTCAGTGCTCAGCACACTGCCCATCTCTTTTTCTGCTTTTTTTGTGCATTAGTGTGGCCCTCCAGAGAAACAAAACTGGAGGCACATGTCCCAGATCCACAGCCATGGAAGAGGAGTCATCCAGGAATCTGCTCCTGAAATCATGGGTGTTGTCAAGTTCAAAGACTGCAGGTTGGAGAGCACAGGAGCCCAGGAGAGCCTACTCCTGAGCCAAGAGCACCAGCTGCTTTAGGCTTTCAAAATACTGAATATAACCTGCTCCCATTAGGCTGGACTACTTGCCCTGCTCAATAGCTACAAACTGAAGTGTCAGGTTCGCTTTAAGTCCTTCACTGTCTCCATTCTGTCTGGTGTTTGGCCACCTACTTGGGCACTGAATTGCCAAGCTGATACGTGAATCCAACTACCACACTTGCCTTAAGCATCACCACTGACTTCAAATTTTCTTCCCTGCTGTTGTTTCTACTTGTTCATGACCCTGATGGAGCTCCATCAGCATGCACAGTATCAGGATGTGTATCCCTGGAGTGCCAATTTCTCTCTGAGTTAATGGGCTTTTAATATGAATTTAACAAAAGCCTTTAGCAGTTCCTTTGACCTTTGTTTACTTTCATTCATGAAAGCTGGGCTCACAGTCCCTTGAGCTGTCCTAGAATAAATGTATCAATGAGGAGATGCTGAAGAGTCTCTCTTCCTGACTCATGTGTCCTCTATATCTCAACACCAAGGCTCATTTGAAATCAGTTTCTTGTTATTTCACCCCAAGATCCCATCATTATCTCAGGCCATGTCTAAGTGTGATGCCCCCTTGCAGGTTGCTTATCTACTCCATACATTCCCCAGTTTAAGCTTCTAATAAGCAAATCTTTACACCAGGTCATGAGAGCCATATGTCCTTCCTCAGATGTTTCTCACAACAGTCAGAAATTACAGTGACGTGTTTAAAACTTCACTTAAGTAATTCTCTTTTGAAACTGTTGAACTGTTTCATCTGTAAGAAATATTCCTAATTATGACATCTCATTCTGCCATGGATTGACAATGTAAGGGAAACAGCTCTCTCATCTGTCATGTCTTTCTTGAACATTGGAACTCCCAAACACATTTCTTAGTTGTAAAACTCACCCCAACACTGCAATATCTATGAGGAAGTAATAAAAATCTCAGCCCACTTTCTGTGTAGAATGCATCCAGCTTGTCATTAAACAGTCAGCTGTAGGAACAGTTGGCTTCTGTAGGTTCCTGGTACTAGTGAGCAGACCCTGGGGTGGGGCCAGAGTTGTGTTTTGTACACTCAGCCTGTTCAATGCTCATTACACAGGTGTCACCGCCATCATTCCATTGTTCAGGAGGTGATCAGGGTGAGGAGGGATTAGGTGCCTATGTCCCTACCCCTTCCAGGGCACACTCAAGCATTGGCAGCTCTGGAGAGGTCTTCTTCCTACTTTCTCTACTTGTGGAGTGCACTGGAGAGGGCACTGAGAACAGTACTGCCTCCAGATGGTCACACAGCTGAGTCCTAGATGAGCCTCACTTCAATCCCCTGGTTGGGAAAATTCTTACTTCCTTGCATGGACAGCTGAGACCCAGGAGCCTTGTCTTTGTCAAGTATGATGGCTTCAATTTTAGAAAACAAAAAGAGCATTAGTAGACAATGTCCTCTCCTTGTGTTACAGGAGACAGATATGGTTGCTGACCTTGTTGAGTAGACAAAATACCAGGTCTTGGACACAGCAGCAGGAACTCACCCTTACATATATCTGGGCTGGATCTGAACTCCACTCTACTACCTAGATGACCTCCTGACTGAACTTTCTTGAGTACCACTGGAAGACTAGCGGTATTCCTTATATCTGAAAGCTCAGAGGGAGGAAGCTGGGTTAGTAAGCAGAGATATGCAGAGGATTTACATCCAGGTCACCATATCTTAACACTTAGCCTTGGGAGTGAGGGTCCTGAATAGTCCAGTTGTAGAGCTGCTTGCCTCCTTTGCTCAGTGCTCTACAATCTATCCTTCAGAATGTTTCTCCCCAATGTTGGGCAGCAACTGATGCTTCGACTGCAGGATACAGACGTCTCCACCCCAAATGTCCTACTTGAGTGGTTTCTTGTCTTCGGATATCATCAGAAGAGGGAACATAGCCAAAAGGATCAGTTCCAGAAAAGCCATACTGACTTTTCCTCAGGGACTCAGTGTCTGTAAGCGGAGGCATCTGTGGTGTCCTAGCCTCAGTGTTCTGCTGTAAGACAGATACAAATTAAAAGGAAGAGGCTTATTCTCCTCATTGAGAAGTAAGGGACAGACAGACCTCTTTCCCATTTCCTTAGAAAGTGTGCCGCACAGACCATGAGGCTATTTGCACTGTGTCATTTCTTTGGTATGGGTCTTTTTGTGGTTTGGATTGGGCTACCTCTGTCAGCCTGAGGTCTGGGAATATATTCCCCTGGTCCCTACTTTGAATGAAGAGAGGCCTCTTCTTTCCCAGGTTCACAAGCTAACCTTGAATATTCTGCTCCAGGATGCAAAACTACCTCCCAGCACAAAGATAGGAAAGTTTGATTTTCCTCCAGATGAAACCATAAACAGCCAATACAGATGCCATTTCAACTATCATACAAGTTCAGGATGAACTGACAAATGAAGGTGGTAAGCCACCTTATTTAAGTACTAGTTTCTGCGGATCTTGGAAACATGAATTTAATGGGCACGTAATGAAGCAACTTTTCTCTCCTCTTAAAGCATACTGCCTGTGAGGTACTAGTTCTGCCTAATGCTTACTCAAACACCAGAAGTATTATTTACCTGTATGATCTTTATGGGGAGGAATTCTGAATTGGGAGAATATTTGGTTTATAATTATATGTTCTTCAATGGGCTCAACTATAAATATCCCTTTAGGGGAGCTCTAGAATGCACCTGTTAGGGTTCAAAAAGCAATATCCCAACTTAAGCTGCTTTGGACTTTAGACAGGAGCCAAGTTCTCTATTGACCTGAAGATGAGATGCACAAAGATACATGTGAAAATTTCTGAAATGCTATTAACCAAGGAAGACTTAGCTTGCACGACAGAGAAAGAGACCAGGGGCCATACCTACATACAACAGCAAGGAATTTTGTCCAGAGCATAAGAAGTTCTACCAGTCTACTCGCTTACCCTATTCTTGTTTGAAAAATCGCTACCACCCCAGCTACCAACTGCCCATGAAAGCATTTAAACCTTGCCCATCTGGTTCCTCTCTAAGCTTCACATTGTGTGTGCTCTTATAGAGTTATGCATTAATAAACTTCCGTGCATTTTTCTCTTGTTAATCTTCTCATTGCTAGTGTGATTCACAATCTCCACACTCAAATGCTGGATCTACATAACATAACTAGAACCTTCCCAATATCAATTAGCCTCTTTACTATGTCAAAACCGTAATGTTGAACATGGTTTTCCCATTCATGTTCCTGTTGCAGGAAATACTAAATGGTTAGTAAGCTCCCATTCTGATCTCTCCACCCAGCTTGCTGAGTTCCCACTGATGGGTTGCTACCATGCCAGTCCCATGCCTTAAAT